>NC_056733.1:1574514960-1574639960 GCF_019279795.1 Protopterus annectens | reverse complement strand
TGCAGAAGGTGCCTTATTTTCCTTGTATTTTCTCTGCTCCTGTACATACGTCTCAGCCTTATATTTCCAGAATAGCATAAATAAAGGTGGGAACCAATTGCTATTGTTGCTCTTCTAAACTTAGAAATCGGTGAGAATAATTCTGCATTGCTTAAAGGAACAAAAGTCTGAAACTGAAACGCATGTCATTATTTAGTGACTTCGTTCCTCTATGATTTTTGGAAAATCACACATTTTATGAGGAACAAAGTCACTAAATAATGACATGCTTTTCAGTTTCAGACTTTCTTTCCTTCTGAGTAATGCCTGTCTACCATATACCAATAGAAAAAAAAAACTGATACTTTAGCAAACAGATTATTTTCTATTGGCATATGCTCGATTTACAACGTAAATGCTGGTTGGGATGTCCAATCAGCATGCTTGTGTTTGAATGTTAATGGCCAGTCATTGTATAATACCCATTATTCCATCTCTGGTAAAATATACTACAGAAATGACTGTATATACTGTTCCCTTTTTATGACGGCTATAACTTTGACTTTAACTCTCCATGCAAATATTCACTAAGACCACAGTTGACAACATTTCAATCTGAGTTAACCTACTGCACCACTGCCTGATGTGTGGCAGTTTATTATAACATTTGGAAAGTATATATGCCTAAAACTGTTAAGGAAATGTTGTAGAAAAGAAATGGTGCAACACTTTTTAAGAGGACTTTCAACATAATTCCTTATGCGTAACTGTCAGTTGTAGTATCTACAAGGGATATCCATCATTCTGTATTTTGGAATGCATACATTTCTTTGCAGAGAAAAGTTACTAATATATTAACAAATTGCCACAAGTACCATCAGACTGAAATGGGCAAAACTGGTGAAATCAGAAAGCAAATACAAAAAATTCTATACAAGAAACCATCTTTAATACAAAAAAATGCTGCATGGAATATCATACCTTATCTTCTAAAGCAATATAAAGGCTTGTGTGTACAGCCTATCTACACCTCTTTTGAGTGTGTACCTTTAACTCCCAGTAGGCATGGCTTCAGCCTTTAAAAAATGAAGTTATCACCTTACAATTCTAACATTGTCATTGACATAGGTCAAATATCAGTACAACTGTGTTTGCCATCATGTATGCTTCAAGATAAAACATTCTAATACTTTGTATGTAGCATGGCTTTGGAATTATTAATGCAAATATGAACAAGCAATATTTGACGCCTAGAGGCGCAGTAGGAGGTAACTGCAGATGCACCTGGAGACGTCACTTGGATGTAATGAGTTAAATACCACTTCCTTTCACAGGAATCTGTCTCATAAATGAATCTTTGATTTCAACAACCTTTAATACTTTCTAAATCACATCAAATTAAATTATTCTTTTACTTCTATCATCTACTCTGTGTAACTTAATGGCTTTATCTGTTTCATGTTCAAAAGGCATTTTCAAGGAATTCAAGAAATCAATTGGTAATTAGCCTTTGATAAATTTTCTCAAAGTATGACAAAAACATTGTGAAGGAAAGTCATGTTCCACTGTTACAGAAGGCAGTAATTGTATGCCTTCTACTAAATAATTAACAACCCAGTGGCTAATGTTAGTGGATGACACAGACTAATGAAGCAGTCCTGCAAACCTAGCTCTATCAACCCCACGTCTGCACGAGATGGGATGATGGTTGGATGTGAATGAATTGAAATTACTGGTTTGCCTATCTTATTGGCATGGAGGTAATTCAGCTGGTGCTACCAATGACACCTATTGGGAGCTAGGTGGCACATTTCAAGCTGTGAGTGAACTGAGGAATCATATATTAGCATATTAGCAGACCAAAGATCAATATAAGTGGATACGGTGTGTGTGTGTGTGTGTGTGTGTGTGTGTGTGTGTGTGTGTGTGTGTGTGTGTGTGTGTGTGTGTGTGTGTGTGTGTGTGTGTATGCGTGTGCATGTGTGTGTGTTACTTTCTGCATGTGTGTGTGTGTGTGTGTGTGTGTGTGTGTGTGTGTGTGTGACAGAGTGTGTAATTATGCTCACATCACTGGACCAGCACTATAAAGCCCACTTCAAAAATCAGTCATTGAATTAAGACGAAAAAATTAACTTGGGTCTAATGATAGCCACAAGTCTTTGGATAGTAGAGTCACGGAAATTGATGCACTAATACTCAGTGAGGGATCAAGTGTCAATACAGAATGGATAAGGAAAATAAAGAAAACTAGTGTCTGCTGTTCTTCCTGTAAATAAATCTGTGTTGTGAACTGTGACTGCAAACATCTGTGCTGTTTACTGCTGAAACACTTTTAAGTATTTTTTGACAAGAATACCTCATAGAAACCTGAAAGTATTTATTCAGAATATCAACACTGCCAACAGTATTAGAAGATCAATTCTCAGTATAAAACAAAAGTTCATAAATTACCAATTCCCCATTAAGAAATGCAGTGATTCATAGACTTACTACCCATCAAATACATCATTTCCTATAATGTTCAGCAAGAGAAATAAATTATATATCAACATCAATTTGCCAGTTCAATCTTTTGCTATAGACCCTTTATCCAAATTACCTCTCTTGTTTCTATTTATGATGTCAGATATAGAGAAAGACCTTTATATTATATACTATTATCCCTAAAAGACCAGGTACCTCATTATCTTCCTCATAGATCACTGTAGAAACCTGTCTGGTTACAAGATAAACATGTCCAAAACAAAGGTTCGGAGTATAATTGCTTACAGAATCACATAGTTAATCTACTTTTTTTTCATTTAATGGCATATCTAGACTGTATAAGATCTATAGTATACAACACCAGTGCTATTCCAGAAGGCATGTGAGATAATGACAAAATAATCACAAACCTAATTATGTCATCTCTTGGAGACTTGAAAATCATTTTGTCCTAAGAGTAGAGCCTTCAAGTGATTGCACTGCTTTTGTTCTGTTAGCAATCAATCTTTCTAGCATTTTTTGAGCCTGTTCTAACAGATTCCTAACATTTTCCTGCACCTTGATAAATAATTTAATTTCCAGTCTTGATAAACATAGAGAAAACTACTTACTTAGAAGGTCTCTGACATTTTTGTTGTATTGGGCTCTCTAAGTTCTCTGAGTTTCAGCTCTCTGGTAATCCTATGAAATGTGGCACACATTATGACTGAACAACAAGATACTGTTCCCATGAACATTTAAATAATTTGGAAATTTGCCATTTCAATGTCAACTGCTAGTGACATCAGCTGTATTCTTCACTAAACATATTTCAGTCAAGAAACTAACACCTAAAAACCAGTGTAAGCTTCAAACTCAGTGTGACATATCTTTTTAATTTCAAAGAAATCTTAGACATTTACATCACAGCAATCCAGTTAAACTTGTAACTGCCTTAATAACTCTGTATCCAACTGTGCCCAGCAACAAATTAAACAGCCTTGAACCCAGGACCCGATACACTACAGTCACAGTAGCTAACCACCAAGCCATTACAACAATACAGATGAAGGAGGTATTACCAAACAAGTCCTCATTATAGTAAAATCAAACTGAACCTGTGAAAGGAATCAGTATATAGTCAGATGTTCTATAACCCACTACATAACATAAATATGTGAACTGTACAGCAGTAAGCCCAGATGTGAGGTGCAATTGTAATAGAGTATTGAAGTCCCCAATAAAACACAAGGACCCCATACAGTGCACGTACACATGAATCATGGATATCAGGCATATATATGTAAGATGCAATGAATAAGAAATCAATGCCAAAATGAAAATATAATGCAATGTTTAATGTAAGCAATGCTAAGCATTGCACAGGACAGCTTAGGAGGTGTAAACAATGTGTAGGCCAGCTAATTCAATGTGCCCAGTGGTATACCCCTTTAAACAATGCCAACCTTAGGTAAGCAGGTTTGCCCATAGCCTAGTCTTTTCAAATCCGGCCAATCATGGAAAAGTGCGGGAAATCATCCCTACTTAAACCCAACAGGTGGAAATACATCTCATAACTGGTTGTAGCTTCCCCTTGCAGGCGCAATAGCAGAAAGGGGAGAAGGTGTGCAATTCCGTGCGGAGTGCTGGTGCATCTAGGAGTCCAGAGTCATGGCAGGACTCCTTGTCAAATACCATGAGCAGAGACTGCTGCAGGGCCAGTACCAGGGTTTCCAATATAAGGCAGAAGCCTGGGACCATCTTGCCCATGACCTCACCAGTGCCACTGGTATACCTTGAACTGGTGAGCAGGTCAGGCATCACTATGCTGACCTGAAGCAGCATAAGAGGGACCTCTTGGACCAGTGGATCCAAGATGCTAGAAAGGCAGAGGCTGTGTCAGCTGTGTGTATCACTCCACTGTGTGTAATAATTGCCAGCTCATGTATATCATGGATTGGTATGGCTAAATATTCCTCTTATGTCCTCCACAGCTGCAAATGAGTGTGCCATGAACCAGGAGGCCCACGGAAGTCACCTGGAGAGGTTGCGATGTGAGGCAGGTCAGTAATACGCTTGCATGTATTGTCATAGGAAATAAATCTAAAAGTATTAGTAAATTTATTGCCTGTATAAAATCTGTGTTGTTTAAGGCAAGTACTGCATACACCAGAGAATATGGCAGGAAGAGTCTCATATAGTTTGTATGTACCATAAACTGAAGCACAAACACTGTTCCAGTAGAATGTCACGATCCACACTTTATTTACTATTATTAAACACAATTAAAACTCAAAAGTTTAGCGCTTTCATCTACGTACTGTAGACTTCTTCAGAACAATCAATAAATCCAACAGTAGTTCTTAAATACTCTAAAAGCCCGCCAAAATTGTAAAATTAGATCAATTGTCTGAAGGTATCTTAAAGAAACAAATACCCCATTTTAAATGGTCTTTACATGAAACATAAGAATAGATAGCCTTAATCATTGTTCTCAACAATACAAACTGAGTTGCTATCATACTCTAAAAAATCTTATTAAAACAATATTACAAAATATTAATCATTAAAACACACAATATACACTAAGTACTTATATTACCATTACCAATATTAATAATAAGTAATATACAATTGCTAAAATTTGCTCTTATAATATCAAGTGAAATTGTTAAACTTTTAAATAATTTCATACAAAATTTACAGAATATGCAGTTTTCTTTAAAAATATGCAGCTTATTTTAAAAACAGCTATGTACATGAATAATAATATATATACAGGACTAATAATATGTATTCACAAATATTAGAACATACATATGCATCATATTTAATCAAATTACTTATAATATTATTTAATAATTTATTTATTCAAATTTTCAATTTCTTAACAAGGGTTTGGTAGGTATGGCTTCATTTAAACCCGGGGGTATGGCAGCATTCAACCTTATTTGCCACTTAATTTCTTTTTCAGATACTATTGCTTTGATGTCACCCCCCCCTAGGGTTATATCTAATAACCTCCATTAGGGTTGCAAGGATGACTACGGTCAGGCAAGAGTTCTTGAATGAAATGCAGTTTGTAAGAAGATTATTTAAGGACAGAGGCTACCCTGAGGACCTGGTTGAGGATGTTACTAGTTATGTTATTAAGGAATGGGGGAAAAAGTATACACCAGTGTTGGGTGTAGGACCATCTAATGTTTCAAATACTGTCAATAATGGTGCCCACAGAATATTACCTGATGCTAAAAGTTTTCAAAAAGCATGCATAGTAAAGTATGGTAGGCAGGCCAGTCAGGTCAAACAGATTATTGGAAAAAATTGGAACATAATAACTAGTGATGATGGAATCAGTGATAAGCTGGGAACTAAGCCTATATTTGTTTATAAAACTGATAGGAACTTACAGAGTATATTTCAAGTAAGAATGAATAATGAATACCATCTGAAATCAAAGCAAGGGAAAGGTGGTACTTCAAAATGTGGTCATTGCAAACAGTGTGGGAACATCAACACACAAGAAAGTATTATACTGGGTAACATTCTACATAGTAAAATTTATTTTAATAAAGGAAATTGTCAAACACAACACTTGATTTACTTGGCAACATGTTCCACCTGTGGTTCATTTTACGTAGGAAAAACTGATAGGAGACTCCGTGAGAGAATTTATGATCATCTTTATTGTATACGTAAAAAGGACCCCAATAATGCCTTGTCAAAGCACCTTTTGGGGAATCTTAAATGTGGTGGATTTGTGTTTGGCATTTTGGAGGTTATTAGATATAACCCTAGGGGGGGTGACATCAAAGCAATAGTATCTGAAAAAGAAATTAAGTGGCAAATAAGGTTGAATGCTGCCATACCCCCGGGTTTAAATGAAGCCATACCTACCAAACCCTTGTTAAGAAATTGAAAATTTGAATAACTAAATTATTAAATAATATTATAAGTAATTTGATTAAATATGATGCATATGTATGTTCTAATATTTGTGAATACATATTATTAGTCCTGTATATATATTATTATTCATGTACATAGCTGTTTTTAAAATAAGCTGCATATTTTTAAAGAAAACTGCATATTCTGTAAATTTTGTATGAAATTATTTAAAAGTTTAACAATTTCACTTGATATTATAAGAGCAAATTTTAGCAATTGTATATTACTTATTATTAATATTGGTAATGGTAATATAAGTACTTAGTGTATATTGTGTGTTTTAATGATTAATATTTTGTAATATTGTTTTAATAAGATTTTTAGAGTATGATAGCAACTCAGTTTGTATTGTTGAGAACAATGATTAAGGCTATCTATTCTTATGTTTCATGTAAAGACCATTTAAAATGGGGTATTTGTTTCTTTAAGATACCTTCAGACAATTGATCTAATTTTACAATTTTGGCGGGCTTTTAGAGTATTTAAGAACTACTGTTGGATTTATTGATTGTTCTGAAGAAGTCTACAGTACGTAGATGAAAGCGCTAAACTTTTGAGTTTTAATTGTGTTTAATAATAGTAAATAAAGTGTGGATCGTGACATTCTACTGGAACAGTGTTTGTGCTTCAGTTTATGGTATTGTCGTCAGTTCCAGTTATTTTATTGATTGATAGTTTGTATGTAAATAAAAGCATAATAGCCTGACAATAAAGGTCTAACTGCTGGATTGCATGTGTATACTCCAGTGTCATATGATAATGTAGATTTGCAATCACATAAAAGTACTGTTGTATTAAGCATGGTTACTCACACTGTGCACCATAAATAGAATGTGTGGGAATGTCTGTATATGACTGGTGTAATCCCCAGAGGCCATTTAGTACAACTGAGAGACAAATAGAAAACAGTGAAAAGACATACAACAAAATCTGAATAGCACATGCAGCTGAGATGTGAACTGTCTTATTTTTAGCACACACACAGCCATGGTTCGATTCCTGGCGGTGGTAGTAGACTGCATACAGTATCATACCCCACAACTGTATGGATATGTCCAGAATGTCCAGTAAAGTGGCGCATATTTGCTGCCTGTCAACCTGTCCCCCTGGGAAATCAGTGGGATGATCCCAGAAATATAGGCAGCAAACAGGAAATACAACTGATTGACACATATCTATGAGAACAAAGCTGGCACACTAGCAACTCCTCAAAACCTTATGAGACTAAGAAGCTACATATGTCCCATTTACATCCCCATGTTGTCAAGCTGTGGCAGGAGTGTGTACAGTGAGATGTATGTGCATAATAGTAATGTGGAATCTGGTACTGTGTGAGGCAACATTCAGGTAGTGCTAACAAACATTTCTCCCACAGGTCTGTCAGATACCAACACTGTGCCCAGAAATACAAGAATGATACCCTGCACTGGTACTGTTTGCTATGGCATTGCATGGCATTGTGACTGATGCAGTTGCTCTGAGTAATAAGGTATTACTCATCATTGTCACCCACACTGTCCTTCAAAATATAACTGTCTAGGAAATTCTGTATAACAGTATTGTAATACAAGGTCAGAATGCAAAGCAATAGGAGAATTACGAGACAGAAAGCAGATAGGAGATATAAAGTAATATCTATATAGCACACACAACTCTGATGGACAGTGTTTAAGTTGTAGCAGACACAGCCATGGTCTGAATCCTGGGAGTGAAAGTAGGCTGCATACAGAATCATACCCCACAACTGTACAGATAAGACCAGAATGTCCGGTATATGGGCCCGTATCTGCTGCCTGTCACATTTTCCCCCTGGAAAGTCTGTGGGATGATCCCAGATGTTTAGGCAGCAAGCAGAGAATACAACTGATTGTCACATATCTATAAGAACAAACATGTCATTCTATCAACTCCTGAAACTGTTATGAGAGTAATAAGCCAAGTATGTCCTATCTACACCCCCATGTTGTCAAGCTTTGACCAGAGTGTGTGCAGTAACAGAGAGAGATGTACATGCATACTACTAATGTGTAATCTGGTACTTTGTGTGGCAACATTCAAATACTGCTAACAAACATTGCTCCCAGAGTTATGTCGGATATGAACACTGTGCTGAGAAATAAAAACCTTGATACACTGTACTGGTACTGTTTACTCTGGTATTGTATGGAATTGTGAGTGTTGCAGTTGCTCTGAATAATAAGGTATCACTGATCACTGTCACTCGCACTGTGCCACATAATATAACTGTATAGGAAAGCTTGTATAAGAGTGTGGTAAGTCACTAAAGGTTGAAGAGGGCAATAGTCTAGATATGTCCTGGTTCACCTGCATGTGGACAAGACATGACCAGAGTCTGTGCAGAAAGAGATGGACAGCTATGTGCACAACATCAACCCAGAATCTGGGAGTATGTGTATAAACAGTTATTGTTAACAAACATTTCTTCCACAGGTATAATAGGTAAGAGGTGTATATTGCAGGTAAAACCAGTTCATGTATAAAAATGATGACAGCCATATCACTACACAAACTAAGGCTATAGGGTAGTGTAGTAATACTTGTAAGGTACAGATAATAGCACTGACTAGGAAAGTAATGTGGACTACAGGAATATACTAGTTGTTAATGGACATCTTTCTCTCCCCCCACCATATCTCCAACAATAAACTACATACCCACCTCAACTGGTATGTAATGACTTCTCTGTTCTGATTATGTCCTATTGGTTGGTAATTATTTAAATCTGTTTCCATGCATGTGCTATACTGAAATATTCCAACACTGGTGGCATGGTGCCATCAATGCACCTGCATGTTGTTTTTATTACCACTGTGGTCCTATAGATGCATGTGTTCCATTTGCTATGCAACTGTTCAATATCTGGTGTCTGGGTTAATGGGAATATCTATACATGCTTTTATACCTAACCCTGGAATGTGTTGACTATTACTAACCCACATATGATGATAAAATTTAAACACTATAGCACGTTTGGGAAGGCCGGTCCCAACGGACCCATCTGTCCCACTTCAGCTGGCCATGGCACCGGGCACCAGCATGTCTGGGGCCCAACCCGGGACCTCCTTATCCGTTGGTCCTGCACTACCTTCGAGTGGAACTGCCTCAGGGGATGGGGCTTGTCCTCCCCCCGTGGGAGCAGACACGGACAGGAACATGTCACCCATCACCAGGTCCGGGTCGTGGTGCATAGTGAGCTCCGCAGGGAGGTCGGAGATCTACTATAAAAGCTTGAGGGCTGTGTGTCGCAAGGAGAGGATCGTCCTGGCTCTGTGACTCAGCCCCCAGCACAGCCATCTTCGGGGCTGTGAAGGTGCAGTGGTGACTGCCCATGGGTGGGGACCTCAGTCCCACTGTTTCCACTAGGTGGCTCATGGGCTTCCGATTTCCCAGCACCCCTCCCCTTCAAGGTGTCTACCCCCCACATGTGTCATATACCACTCCTGTATGCGTCTTGCCTTGTCTGTTAACCGATCCAACCTACCTCCCCAAATATACCTACTATTCCTCCCCAACATCCCATTCTCACCTGAAAAAAAAAAGGGGCAATCTGTTCCCAAAAAAAAAAAATCTTGCCCCATACATAGCTGTCCATTTTGCACACGTGTCCACTGGACACATGTAATCTGATCTAATTGGCATCACAACATATAATTGTTGTTCTCACCCCTCTCTCAGGGGTTTGAGTGTCCAAATCTACCTCCAAATTAATTGTATATGCACAGCTGTTGCTGTAGAAGAAATGGGTAGCTATGGACCTTCCCTACACCCACACTACACATCCCTAGCTATTTAACCTACTGTCTTTCCCTCTTTGTTCACCTTTTTCACCACTTTCTTATCAACTCATTTTCTTTTCTTTTAAAGATATTAGTGTGGGGGTAAGTGGGAGTAAGCACTTTTAAGCAGCAGTAAGCAGTTTTAAGCTTGTTTGTGGGGGGGGGGTAAGCAATGCCTACACAGGATGAGCAACTGAAAAGCTAACTGAGTTTAAGAAACTGTAACCGGAAGTTAGCATTGCATACCTTCTTGCAAACCCGAGCAAACTCGCTTACAACTGCTTAAAAGTGCCTTAATCACACTGTATCCATGGGCCCTTGTTCTGCCCAGCAACAAAACAAACAGCCTCTGCAAGGCTCAAACACAGGATGCTGTACTATAGCCAAAGTGATTTACCACTAAGCCATGTCCGATACACATAATCATGATGTTTTCACAAACATATCATCCAGCCCAGTCATTCAACAGTACAGAGAATGTATTTCAACATGTAGATGTATGTGTGTGTGTCTGTATATATATATATATATATATATATATATGTATATATATGTATATATATATATATATATATATATATATATATATATATATATATATCTAAATACATATATATATATATATATATATATATATATATATATATATATATATATACAGACATACATCTGTAGATAAATATGGGAACAGAACAAAAACATATATGTTCACATGCACCGTTAATGGGGTTAAGAGGCCCCAAACAACATACGTCTTGTACAAATAGGTATCCCCCCCCCCAACAGCCAAACACATGTCCCCCCTGCAATACACTACCAACTGTTGCAGATCCCATAACCAAGACCTGACATGACATGGGCACAAGATGTTAACTGTACTCCATCCCACCTCTATGATGTCAGGTTGGTATCGGCAACATATCATGCAGTACAGTCTGGCTCCCATAAGGAATGTACAATGTGGAAGCAAACAACATCCCTAGGATACATATACTTAGACACATATATGCAGCTACACATAAATATATATATATATATATATATATATATATATATATATATATATATATATGTAACTGAACATACACATGTAGAGATATGTATAGGAAGATACATATGTAGAAGGTGCACACAATATGGAACAGCCACAATGTCTTCAGTTACCACCTTACCAACTGGACACTGTATGAGCCACCCATACAAATAACAGTTGTAGCCTGCAACATATACCCACAAAGAGGTCAAAGGATATAACACCACACATGGGTTTGCATACATAGGAAAGCTTTATTTGTGTACTATTACAGTTGTATATGCTATGTCATAAAGCTGTTTAGACACCGACATCCATATAAACAGATTAATGCAACTTTGAAATAGTTATACTAATACAGTAGTCTGGAAAGGTAGACAAGGTCTATATTATGATATCACATGCTCAGAAGAGCGAATGACACATAATCGGCCCGATGCAAGAGAAAGCTTACAAAGTTGAAACCTCAGAACAGAGATTTTTTTTCCAAGGGAAAAAAAAATCGCTGTACTAAAGCAAACAAACAAACAAAAAACCTGTAAAACATTACATAATGTGGGGGGCTTTGCCCCCACACCCCTGACATAGGGGGCTGTGCCCCCCACACCTCCCCTACTTAAATATTCCAACTCTGAGATCACACTACAGTGCCGAAAATGGCAAAGTAGCGAAATAGGCCAAGCAAATTCTTTCCAAGAGAAAGAATTCGCTGAAAAGCTGTTTCACTATTTTGCCTTTTTGCACTTTTCAGTTCGACAAAGACGCATTCGACAACCTGTGTCTGTGACAGCATAATAGGGAGCTGGTTGACATATGTTGCTGTCCAGGCCGAGTCCTTCAAGTAGTACAATAGTAAAGACAGACTGGGCCACAGGATACCAAACAACCAACACTAAGTAATGCAGATGTGTAGTTCAGCAGCCTCTATCTACACTCTGTACACAATCCCTAGGGGGTAAAGACCTCAGTTGACACAATGGGATGTAACTGTTACATAACAAGGTATAACTGACACTATCATAATCACACTGACAAACAGAACAGTCTGTATGGCAGGAGGCAGTAGGCTTGCATTTACCCAAGATGGATTGTATGGTAATGTACATCCAGATACCTTAAGGCAGCTTACCCCTGATATCCCCACATATTTGAACAGCCTAGGTTAGTTATAGTGCATTCTCCCCCCAGACTCAATAATACAGGGCCATATACCACTGTTGCATACACTGGCCTCGGGAGTGCATAAGGCCACACATGTCTTGTGTAGGTGAAGCCCACATATATGTGACCCCAACCCCACAATATGTGGGGGGGACACAACAGCTGTGGACTGAGGGCAGGAATGGCAGCATGACATACTCACAGCCCACTACAGAACAACCTCTGATAGCATGTCATATGTGCAAAGCCTGGTATGTAGGTGGAGGACAGAGGCTGGAACATATGGGACACATGTGTAAAACTGTTGTAATACACTAAGCAAGTTGCTGGTGTTACAGGATTGTCTGCAACATTCCCTTAGTCAGGAATATGACGTTAGAAACAGAAATGGATGCAGCCATGTATTGATAGCACTCAATACACACACTGCCAGTGATATATCTGACACAAGACCTGTGTGGTGGACAGACAAAACATAATAGGCACACCTCTGGCCATCAAGAGGATAGGCCTACAGTTGAGAGCTATGCAGACAGAACGCATTCCAAGTTAAACTAGTATGTACACACAAATTCTGTAACACCAGTGCTATACAATGCATACAACTCTACTCACACTCTCTCTGTAGTTCTGGAACCTCCTACAAATATGTAGTTTGCCTGAGTGTGCAGGTTCTCCTGTAAGAGGTATTGCTACCTGCTGTCTGTAACACTGATGCCCACACACACAAAGGATGTCTATCATACAGGAAAGGTAAAGGGACCACACACACATGATGTAGGGATTTATAGTAGTTGGTTGGCATGACAGTGGTAATTGGAAGTACTACACAGCATGCTGCATGCAGGTAGCAAGTGGAGGACACTGATTGGTGCAGAGACCATCACCTGATCATGTGCATCACCTACAAATTCCATGCTGCAATCTAAGCAAAGCAGCTCATTCCATTTACTGGAGAGAGACTGAGAGAGAGAGAGAGAGAGATAGAGAGAGAGAGAGAGAGAGAGAGAGAGAGAGCATGTATAAGAAAAAAAAAAGAAATACCAAACAATCTAGAAGAGTCTGCAGTCCCAGAACAATTATGGGATGTATATATATATATATATATATATATATATATATATATATATATATATATATATAACTGACCATAGTACTTGGTCCATAATAATGAGATTGATGATGTGGAATGCTTTATATGTGCCTTCAGCTGTTGTTATTGTGATGATGTTCAGCAGAACAACTGCTAAGGACAATAGAGTCCATCCCTGTAGGTAGTGGGCCATACCCCTCAACTGTGCAGAGCAGCACTGACTGATAAGATGTAAGCATCACAGTGTGTGCTGTGTAATAGGAAGTATTATATTAGGTAGCCAATAGCTGGTGGTGAAAGTAATGCCATTATGATGGATATGCGGGATCAATAGCCCACCCCTTGCAGGATACTCAGGTTAATCTATATTGTAGCATACAGGAATGCCATAGGTGTGTAATAGGGTTACCTGCAATCTGGCCCTTAATATACCCCCCTAATGTCAGGCTGTGTCCATATATGGCACCTGTCTGTGTTGCAGCAAGGCATAACAGTGAAGCTGTGCAGGAAGGTGTTATATATATATACATGTATATATATATATATATATATATATATATATATATATACATGTATGTCCACAAATATACAGATACCCATGTGTAGACATGTATATGAGAACATATATACATCACATATATCTACAGATATATAGATATATACCTATATGCACGTCTACATATATACAAATATGTATACAAACACACACACAAGCATATATGTATGTAAATACATGTCCCCTATATTACTACCACAGTGCTGCATGCTATGTGCGAGGAAACAGCACACATCGCAATGCATACAGATATCTATAGCTGTCAGTGTGTACAACATGGATGGGTTTGTCACATGTGAACCCCTTGTTGGTACCATATTGCCCTTGTCTGTGAATTATGGAATGGAAATATGGGGAAGTATGGCAGGTATAGTTGTTGAGGTGGTCAGAGTTGGTAGATATAAAGGACAATCTACAGGGGTGGTATGTGACACATGTGGTGGGTAAACACCCTGGATGGTGTTTGTGGTCTGTGATGTGGATGCCCCATGGGCCCTAATATAGACACAATGGGAACAAGCCTCCCACCCACTGCTACCCACAACAGCAGTCCACGTCCTGAAGGTGCCTGGCCTGGAAGCTGAGCAGTAGGAACATGTTGGCCCTGTTAATGTGTACTTTGTGCCTCAGAGTGATATAGCACATCCCAAATGTGTCTGTGGAGCCTGCCATGGAATGGACTCTAGACCTGCCCTCAGGAGACAGGAACATGTCTGTGTGTGCCCCCCGGGGGGGGCAACATCCCCTGTGTTGGTTCCACTTGACGATATTGCTGGACAAGTTCATGAGGAGGACACAGGGTGGACACACATGTGATGTGTCCAGGTAACATGGACAGATGGGTTTGGAGAGGTGGTTCTGCTGGGCAATAGTACATATACATGCTATTGAGTCACTGTTATAGAACATATGTTGGTAGTAATAGTGCATATATGGAGCCATTGTGGCCCTGACAGTGGCATGCAGGTGAATAGTCTGTAACAGGCCAGCAATGAGAGTGTCCACACAGGAAACATGGCTACAAACACATAGCACAAAGTGTGGTACAATACAATATCTGTTCCACTAGTAGGTAAGCTTGTAGTCATACCTAATGAGTTGTGTGTACAGTTTGTTGTCACTGATATTGTGGTGGGGGAGTGACAGAGATGTGTATTAAGAACTGTGGTAACCTTGCTGTATGAGTTGCTCAGACCTGTTTCCATCTTTATGTCTTTCAGGCAAGATGTCATGCACAGCTACCATCTTATTCAGCTGCTGAAAATGAAGTAGTGCTAACCTATGTAATCAAGCACTACCCTGTCCTGTTTGGCCAGGCTGTCCATGATCAGCAGGAGTGGACCACCCTGTAGAATGACCTAGTGCACAGGGTCAATGATGTCGGACTGCACAACCGCAGTTATGAGCAGGTCCGGCATCATTGTTCTGACAGACACCTTTGTGGAGGTGGGTGCCACCCACACACTGGCCGAGAAGTGTGCAGGTAAGGCCACAGGGCACATCCATAGACCATGGTTACATACACATCTGCATCAGTACAGGTAGAGCATGCATATCTGACATGTCATACATATATTTTCTTGCTGCATAGTAGTGATAACCAGATGTCCATATGTGGTAGTATTGTGGAAATGTACTGTTGAGGTATTGTAATACTGCACCCACCCTGTAGCACTGCCACAGTTGTGGCCACTGACTGTGCATCTCTCACCCTCTTATATAGGCCCCTCTGGGATACCACCAAGACAGCAAACTGTAGCTGGTGAGTAGGGTTTATGTAGATGCTTGCCAATACACCAGGCATGTAATGGCTATGGTATATGCCATGCACGCATCTAACACACCTGCCCAGAATGCATGCTGTATATGTGCACATATTGTTGCTGTGAAATGCATGGCATCACAGGGGTGACAATGATGGGTTATTGGAAAGGTATGTCAGACTTCTGCATGATAACTAACATTCTATCATTGTGGAATGTGTCCACAGGGAGTAACATAATGGTGGGAGACATGGTCTACAGTAGGAACATGTTTGGAAGAACACCCATATACAGTGCAACACCAGTTTATATACCTGTAGGACAATGGCAACTGCTGCAGAAATACACTATGGCATAAGGCATTACAGTGGTCCGCATTATCAGCTGGGACTAGGCTGTAACATGTGGTGTTCAGTGTATAGGACACTGCAAAGTGACACACATGTCGAGGGCTTACTCATCATGCATCTGCAAAAAGGCTAAAGGAGAGGGAAGGGGTGTCATCCTGACACTCCAGTGCACTGCAGCAGGAATCCTAAGGATGCTAAGAATGGCTGTATCTGCACATAGTCAGGTTCGGAACCTGTGGCAGCCATAAACCTACCCCCACAGCAATAGTGATGACAGTGTGTGAACACAAAGGGATGTGCACATGAGTAGACCTTGCAATCATGCAGAATAGGGGGACATGTGTAGGGCAGACTGAACATACACTGGCAAATGCAGATGGCCCACGCTGGTATACCCCTGCGAGGAGTAGTGGCTGCTGTAGTGCACACAAGAGGTGCCACAAACCATCATAATAAGGGTGTGCACACATATGCCCACATGGTGTGTATGCATCATGGTCAGCATCCGCACACCTAATACATTCCGCAGAAACTGCATGTGGAAGTACAGGACATATGCCACATATCGGGCTCATGTACTGCTATGATATGCAGTGATGTGGTCCCATGGCAGATCAAGGATGGATGTGTCATATCAATAAAGGTATGTACACCCCCCATAGCCATGGTATGCTCTGATGGCTGTCAGTTTAAGAGTATTGGATTGGTCATACATGGTCAGCTGATGTTGAGAGCTGTGCATCAGACATCAGGCATTCTCAAATGACATCTATCCACATATCATACCAGGTATGTGTTGCTGGAAAACATAGGGGCTGTGAGCATTAAAGCTGACATAACTGACACAGTAGTACACATTCAGCAATGGGCTGTACACCTGTGAGGTGTGGTGCAGAGTACATGGCAGGGTACAGAACAGGTGCACAGAAATACTGTCTTCATGAGCGCAGTGGTATCCAGAGGAAGGGGCTTCATCTTGTGACACAGTACATGTATCACACACATGTATACTGTTGACAGCACGGATTGACTATAGCTGCACGTCATGCTGTCAGGTACCATATGTTATACTTGTTGACAGAGAGGTAATAGGAGGACTGTGTGTACTATCATTGTGCAACCTCACCTGTATGTGTGTGTATGTGTGTGTGTGTGTGTGTGTGTGTGTGTGTGTGTGTGTGTGTGTGTGTGTGTGTGTGCGTGTGTGTGTTTGTGTGTGTGCATCCTGGTGGGTAGTTAGTTTGTCTGTAGAGTCACTTAGGTAAAGTGGAGGGAGGCTGATGCATGTAGGATGCTTGTGTTTATGTGTGTGCTTGTGTAGTCATGTATGCACATGTGTGATTGTAGGGTGTTCATACAGAGGTACCTCCCTCTGGGATCATGCAGTACACACAGCAGGAATACTTGTCATGTGTGAAATCACAGGACAGCTGATACTATAATATGGTCTGTAGCATGGAACAGGCATTGAGAGGGAAGGTAGACACCGGGTACACCCCTAATATCGCATTCAGCGGAGAGGTCACCTACAACCCATGTATGCAGCACTACAGATGCATTGGGAAAGTACTAGTCAACACCAGGGATTGTATCCAAATATTACAGTTGTCACATGATAGGCTGCATGAACAGTATTTCTGGCATGTACTGAGCATTACATATACATGACACACCAGTGCGTGATATTATGGATAATACATAGTAACCCAAACATATAGGGGCCATGCTCATGATGTCTGGACATGCAGAGGGTGCATACTGAATGACAGCAGTGAGGCCATGTAAAAATACTGCACACACGTCAGGCAGGTAATGTAGTAACAAGTCTTGTGTTGTGACCGCTTGTGTAGGCATTTAGAGGACTGATAAGTTAATGAGTGGTATCAATGTGTGTATGTTAACAAGTATGATGTAGGATGGGGTACCACATGGACATATACCTGGGACTGTCTGTAAAGCCATGGACAGGTAGGTATTATGGAGATGTGTGTGTGTGTGTGTGTGTGTGTGTGTGTGTGTGTGTGTGTGTGTGTGTGTGTGTGTGTGTGTGTGTGTGTGTGTGTGTGTGTGTGTGTGTGTGTGTGTGTGTGTGTGTGTACTGTTAGGCAATGCTGTACAGGTTTTAAAGTGCATTTATTGTTTTACCCCACAAGTGGTGAGGTGGGTCAGGGTCCCTCCTGCATGCAGTCTGATGTTGGTGTCCATCCAGACACCAAAGATGATGATAGTACTGTTGAGACACACGTGGGGTTGCCAGGGGCTGACACTGCGCCAACATTTGACATCCCTCTTTTAGCCACCCCAACCCCACACACAGTTTCAGTGCCTATACATACCCCATCACCAGTGGCCATAGTGGAGGGACAGCTGGCATTTGGTGGCAGTGCACAGGAAAGTGTAGTAACAATGCCTACAGTGTCCGGTCACAGCAGGTATAGCCAGATGTTCGCCAGGTAACCACAAAGGTGGATGTCCCAGGGTGCTCGTGGTAAGGCCGCTGGGCATCATGTTCCTGGCAGAGGTGACATAGCTGGTACAAGCAGGCGTATGTTTCAGGCTGTCATGGTGGTGCAGGCACGTATGGAACATTAAAATACAAGAATATAAGAAAGCGGTTCCAGGCAGACAGAAAAAGTCTTTAATAAACTCAGTTTAAAAACAATTTAAAATCAGTTGAAATAGCATGTAAAAGTATTTACAATATACCCTCAGCAAGTCATTAGCTTGAACAGCTTAACAGCATGTAAATACAGATACTATGTATGCTCATGAGATAAATAAAATAAATAATAGAAAAATAAGTAAGCGCTTTTGTTTGTACTCAGAGCCAGAGGAAGTTTGTCACTGAGTACAAACGAAAGCGCGTACTTATATTTTGTATTTTGGTTTGGATTCCTATATTTGTGGCTCATTTGGCTGATGTATGGAACATTTCATCAGACAGGGCTTGAGGCTGCAGAGGGCTGCTCTCACATCTGCAAGTGACAATGCCGGTAAACTTGCTGATGCCATCCATGTATTAACTCAGTTCATGGATAGATGGTCTGGTGAGATGATAGCCCTCATTGACTGTGGTCTGTCCATGCTTGAACATGTGGTGGGAGTGTGGCGACATCCGTGTGGATGTAGGCCAGCAACACCAACAGCTGGCAGTCAGTGAGGATGCACTAGGACACCAAGGGACTCCTGTAGTGGCAGTACTAGCCCCTGCAGTGTGGGGAAGGTGCTGTCCACACCACACCACAGCAGACCACATGCACGTGGTCCTGGCCAGTTCCAGGAGGGGCCTGGTGCCAGTGGACATTTGTCATCAACAGGTGAGAGTAGCACATTAAGGCCTGTACCTGGACATGCCCATGGAACCCCTGGCAGGCACAGTCCACATGTCCGTGCCCAGAGGCAGTGAACTGCACACCCTGCCAGGTATGGTCTGCAGCTGTCCATAAACACCTGTGTAGGGCAGCCACATGGCAGAATTGTGTGCATGCATGCCCACACACTATAAAAACACACCTAGGCTAACCCCCATACCTACACACACCACAGCACACCAAACCTAGCTCACCACAGTACACTGCTCACCAACACACATGGTGTCAAATGTATGGCCCACCCACGGCCTCTGAAAAACCAACATCACACTCTGTGAATATGATGATACCTGTGCCACATCCATGTCATCCATACCATCAATGCAGGGACAGGCTAATATGGTTCTGATGCACACAATGACTGTACTACAGTGTTCCACAGTACTGCAGTGTAACATGTTGTAAGGAGTAAAATGTAATGCATATATGGCAGGTAGTGTAGCTATCCAGCAATGATGCATTATAGCTGTTAGCAAGACTGGTTTGTTGTGGTTTCTATAATGTTATCCATTTGTGTTGTAGGTGTACATGTGTCAGCATGAGGATGGTCTGCAGTCATATTCCACAAAGTGGTATGGCACTGTGGTGACACCATGGCTTTGACATATCTGGAGTACAGTTGAACACATGTCACAGGTTACTAAAATGGTTATTGCCTGTGCCACATGGGCAGGTGACCTGCTGAGGCGTGTATACCCTGCAACCTGATGTAGACCCATCCACATACATACACACTGTTACTTGGCAACACTGGGACTAGAACCCTACCTAGCTATGTCATGATACTGATGTGTGTGGCTTACGTTGCACAAACCACACAGCGTTTAGGGTCAAGTGTGTCCCAGGTTGCATATTACAGGAAGAACATCCCCAGACATGTACAGTATGCTAATAAGGGATGTAATGGGTGTATATGGACAATATGTAGTGTAACAAACCTTCATAAACATATTAACAGATATATAACAGACACACATCCGAGATATTACAGCCTATCACTGCTAACTAACTTGACAGTGTGCCCAATGTGTTACAGGCAGGCTGCACACAGCACATGCATAACTGGCTTGGATTATGATATCAGTTACCTGTATGATTGATGGTGACAGTGGTAACCATAAAGTGGTACATGGGACATATACTGGGTGTACCTTGGTGTAATGACAGTGTACACAGCACCCACATCCCCCTATGGATATTGTACTCCCTGAAACCCATGATGACATTCTGCCACACCCACCATCACGCATTGGCCACTACTGTGATACAACTCATAATATACCCCAACAGTGGTACTACAGGGATATCCATCTAATGCACATGCCACACGCGTAGTAGGGTGTTGCATTGTCATGCCTCACCTATGGGCAGCAACAACACTTTCTGAACTACTGTGTGGCAATGGGGATTGTAATAGGAATATGTGGCCTTGGAATACTGTACCCTACAGATATAGAGACATGCACAACTACACACACATGCCAGAACAAAATGGGTATCCCATGCCTATCACTCCATTTGTAAAACACTGTTGTGCTGGTACTGCAAGGCTCTTGAAGCCAGTATGGGGAGGAGCTTAACAGGGTACACATAATGTCCCACACAGCAGCAGCCCCAACTGACTATGTCAATGGGTGTTACATTGGTTGTGAAGGCCCTCATGGAATTCCCAAGTACAGGTATGCTAACAAACAGACACTGCTATACTCAGTCAAGCACACATACACGTGTCAGTACAGGGGTGCATCGCTGCAGGTGGTCATAGCTGTGTACCTAGCTATTGTCCAAGGGGAGATGGGTTGTGTAGAAGTTGTGTGCACAGTGTGTACAGCTTCCAGGGCAGCCAGCACACACATTCATTATTATGCCCTGGGCATTGCACATGACCTCGCAGTTGATGGAGGGGAAACCCTTGTAGTTGATGTACACCCTACCCCACTCACTGGGTGGTGCTTTGATGCATATGTGCATGCAGTCTATAGCACCCACTACCTCAGGGTATTCTGCTATTTGGTGGAACAGTTGCATATTGCTGGCCAACGTCTCACGGGTGTTGGGGAAATATACATGCTCACTGGCATTGTGCTGACATGACATCCAGGAACTGGTAGAGTACCTTGGGGTGCTGATGCCTGTGAGATCTCCATCATATCCCCAGTTGGCCTTTGGAAGGTACCTGTAGCTAGTATTGTAAGGCCTACACATACCTTGGTATCCACTGAGATGGGTTCCCGTCTGCTAGTTCTGTGTGTCAGGTGTGGCCGGCACAGTTCAACAATTTGCTGTAAGAGGTCCCTGTCCACTCTATAGCTCTCCACTATCTCCAGCTCATGTAGCCCCTGGTCGGTTTCCCTGGGTATGTAAACTCTTCTCTGTCTCCTCACTGTGGGTTGGTCAACAGCATTCACATCCTCACCACCTTCAGCCTCTTCCACATGTTGTATGATAGCTATTGCAGCCCCTATCATTTTGTTGTTTTGTTTGTTAAAACTACCCTGCTTGTATACACTGGTGGTGTAGAGTATGGGAAACACCAGAGGGAAAGGTGTTTGCATAGTTTATAGTAGTGTTCTGGGTTGGGCTGGTCTACTGCCTGTGTAATTGGCTGATTCTGATACATTTCACCTGCCAGCTATGCTAGTTCTCCTAGATTACCTTCCTACTGTTGTTTTCCCTTCCCATTGCCTTCCTGTTTAAGCCAACGGGTGCACCACACAAACACAGTGCAAAATGTGCACAGAGCTGCTGTTTCCTGGTTTACTTTTTTTTCCCTTTAAAACGCGGTGCGAGGCACTCAACCCTGCTTAGGAAACATAAAGAGGGCTAGGCAACCTCAGACAAACTCCCTTGCTTAGCCGTACTAAGCTTGGAACAAACCTGAGCTACAGGGCTCCAATCCACTTACAGTATACCTGACACACACCCCTATGATGTCAGCCAACTCCTAGGCTTGCACCAAGCTATTCCTGCTCTTACACTGTTGGGAGCTGACTAGCATGCTGGGGAAATCTGGGATTCACCATCATTCCCCTCAATGTATAGGATTGTCTGCTAATGCATAGTTACATGTCCCACACTGAGCCTCCCCCCTTAGAAACCACTATTCACTGGCCATGTTGTCTTCTGCCTGCCATTGAGTATAATGGCAGAATAGTGATTTTAGTTAGAATGCTTATTTTAGGTTTATTTTCTTATTTTCCCCGATCCCATTTCTGCGCCGCTGCCCTACGCTTAAACAGCCGAGATCGGCTAAAAAAAAGAAAAGTTGATTTTTTTTCAAGTGTTTTCCATGCCAATGGCCTTATAGTTGGCCATTGGCATGCTTTATACATGATATCCACCCTTTATTTGGAGCTGTCATGGCTCCGTTTTGTAATTTGCAGAAATGTACTCTGTTACTGGTGGAGTACATTTCTGCAGATTACACTAGTCTTGCACAGCCAGTTTCCAGCTTCCTGGATTGTAAATGCACCTCATTTGCATGGATTCCTCCTGCAAATGGGGTAATTTGCATACTGTGGCTGAGTCAATGCAGGACAAGTGCAGGAACCTACAGGAAGTTCCTGGATTGCACATCCGACATATTGCCTGCTGGAGCTCCTGCACCAATCCTGCATGCCGTGCAAGGCTTGCAGAATCCGGGGGAATATGTTTATACCCTGGATTTTCCTAGTAAGGACCCTTTGTGAGTGTTCCAACTGCTGCATATATCTGGATAGGTACATTTCAAAATGGACATTATACTCAATGATGGGTCTGATAAGGGCCAAATAAGGTGGCTCTATGACTTCCTTGGGTCTGGATACATGTCCTTACTTATAAGTTGGGCAACATAGAATAATGTTCTTACTACCTTGGCCACATAATGGCCAAAGGCCAAATTGATGTCTACATATGTTCGTAGATCCCTGACTACCGAGTCAGCTTTTAGGGGCATCTTATTGATTGACTAATTAGTCTGGTTGGCTGTTTTCCCAAAAGGCAATATAAATCCATTTCTTTGGCACCAGTTATTTGTCTGTGTTAGATTATCTTGTAAGATGTTTGTGTCATGGGGAAATCTATGATATAGTTCCCAATTTGCAATCATCTGCAAACTTGGTCAGTCAAAACCCCTTGACGTCAGCCTTTACCTCTGAAAAGATAGATGCAAAACAGGAGTGGTCCCATCACAGGGACCAGACATACCCTGCTGGTGTCCAATCCTGACTTTCTGGGTCCTGTTTGTGAAACAGTCAGCAATCCAGTGAGTTATGTAAGGATTTATGCCCAGTTTGGTGAGTTTGTCAACTATAACTGAGTTGGGTACTGTATTGAATGCCTTAGCCAGGTCCAGATAGGTGGGATGCACCATTTTACCCATTGCCTTGGGGCTCTTCTCAAAAAATCCACTAGGTTTAGCAGGCAGGACTTTTCCTTGAAAAAGTCCAACTGGGTTGGGTCCAGTGTCTAAAGGATGTCTATGTCTTTGTTGATCACTTCCATAAAATTTTTTTTCTGGCTTTGCATATTAGACTAGTCAGACTAACGGGTCTGTAGTTTCCACGGTCTGTTGATAATCCACCCTTTTAAAATGGGATAACTGTTGCACTCCTCTAGGTACAAAGCCTGTTTTAGTCAAGCTATAGTTGAAAAGTGAGTCAAATGGTCCTGATAGGTCATGTTTTAAGCTATTTAGTAGGCATCTCAAGATACTGTCAGGGCCCACTGAGCATGTGTTTGTTGCCTTAGCATGTGCCACCAGGACCTACTCCCTGCTAATAATTAGCAGGTATACTAATAGACATTTGATGGGGGGGGGGTAAGGGGAAGTGGGGGATGAAGTTTGGACTGAATCTGCCAGCCAGCTGATTCTCTTTGTCGCTCTGCTCAGTGAAACCATTGACCACTTGTTTGGCACACTGCTGTGTTCTGCCTTTTTTAACACCTTTATTGAATTATCATTTAAGACATAGGCAAACATACACTTATGTAAAAGAAAACAAACCATATTAACATGTTCCTAGTTACAAACATTATACATCACATTTTTATTTATTTATTTATTTATTTTTTGTAGCACTGTCATCAATCCAGCATTACATAAATTGCCCGCTTCCTGCTTTCCCTTAAATCTTACTCCTCATTTAAAACATTATTCCGCATGTCTCATTCTCACAGTTTCTACATTTCTCCATATAGTTTGTTCATACTCTTTTCTAAAGATCCGACTTCCAATTATTTTAGCTCTGTTAGAATATGCACTACAAATACAGTTGGTTTAGACTTTAATTTCCTTTTTCTATTAATTGTTTTTCTGGTGGCCACCAGAATTAAACTTAACAAGGCATTATTATGTCTACGCGATTCAGATCCTGTATCCCAGCTCAAAAAAACACTTCCTTAGTTACACCCATTTGCTCACCCAGCATTTATAAAAGAGTAGTCTGTAAGGAATTTTAAAGTCTGCAAACATATGTTTCCAGTTACCTCTTTCTTCCCTGTCATACCACCAACATTTGCCGCCAACCAGACAAAAAATACTTTGTAGTCTGGTTGAGTTTAAAAATACTTATGTAAATACTTCTAAGCAAAATCCCTAATTTTTCTAGACTTTGTTGCATATTTTGGAGCTATGCATATGTCTTTCATTGTTTCCTTGTGAATTGCTTATCCGATCTCTGTTTCCAATCTTTTCCAACCTCCTCAGATTGATTCCTACAATTTTTGTACAATATTTTATACGGCCAAGTAATTATCCATTTTTAACATCAGTTTCTGTTGTAGATTCATCTGATCACTCTACCAGTGCAGGATTTTCACTTAGGATTGCCCTATCCCTGACCAATCCCTTTCTCTTTGCCTACACTCTGATATCAATCGCTGATAGGGACAGTAGTCTCTGGCCTGCAGTCCAAATGTCTTCATGACCTCTTCACGTTCAATTACCTTTCCCCTCTCTTGTTATTTGCTCCCAATACCTTGGTTTCTTTGCCAGTTCCAGCAAGTTCCAGGTCTCTCTTGCTTATTCTGTGTATACCTTTGCAGTCATCTCTATCAGCAGAATTTCCTTTCTCCATTTTCATATCGTCTTAGGTTTTAGTATACTTTCTGCTACTTTATAAATATAATATTGTGTATGGCTGTTATTATTCTCCTTTAAGATATACATCCAAAATCCCACCCTCTCCTTATTTCTTCCTTTCTTCATCATCAATCCTTTCGACTTTGAAGCATATATTTCTGCTTGTGTTATGTATATGAGCCTTAACTGTGTCAGTCAAAAACATCCCTTCAAGTCAGGTAATTCTAAACCACCTTGTTCTGTTGGAAGGGTCAACTTATTCCACTTGACCCCTGCCCTCTTCCCCTCTCAGATAAAATCCTTCAGCTCTTTATTAATTACTGTCCACAATTTCTCCTCTGGTTGATAAAAAAATGTGCCTGACCTGTGTATAAAAGTAAAGGGAATAAAAAGATTTCATGGCTTGTATCTTGCTATTCATACCCATATCTGTAAACACTTCCAATTTTTGTTTAGTCTCTTTCCACATATCCTTAGCTGCCATAACATAATTATTTTTAATTCATACTCCTAAATACTTCAGTTTAATGTACCCCTAAACAAAAGGTACTGCTGAACCAATCTATGTGTGGAAACATGGTTTACAGCTGTAGCCTTTGTTTTGTTTTCATTAATTTCATATCCTAAAACTACTTGAAACTGTCACAGAATGTTCTACAACATTGAGATGTCCTTTTCTGATTTTATCAGCTACAAAACAATATAGTTGGCAAATAAAGCCCAATTTTCTGATTACCATGCAAATTCTATTCTTGAATATTCTGAGTCCCGTATTTTCTTTGTCAGTGGCTCTAAATATAATGTAAATAACAAAGGAGAAAGAGGACACCCCTGCATGGTTCCTCTGTTCAGACATAACTTATCAGAAAGGAACCTGTCCACTTTAATTTTTGCCTCCATCCCTAATATATCCTCCTAATTAAATTACTATATTATGCCATGCACTTGCTTCCATTGCCCTACTCAGAAAATCCCAGCTTAGTCTGGTGAATACTTTCTCTGCATCAATACTTACCAGTAATGGAGGTATTTTCTTGCATTCTGCTTCACTCAGTATCATCATCATTCTATTAATGTTGTCAAATGTTTGCCTCCCCTCCACAAAAAGAAATTGATCCATATCTATCAATTTTGGCAACACCTTTGCCATTTTAGCTATTATAGACATACACACTTTAAAATTATGGTTTAAAATTGAAATGGCCCTATATGATGCTAGATCTGATGGATCTTTACCATCTTTAGGATTTACAGCCACCACAGCTTTCTCCCAGGATGTTGATGCTTCCCTTCCTTTTAGAATACTATTAAACAAAACTTCATAGGTTCCTAGATTGGTACTAAGCTAACAGCCCTTGTGAGCCATTTTAAGCCTAGCCAATTATCCCTTGTGAGACTCAAACCCTGCACCTTGTGTTTGTAAGGCAAACACCTTAACCATTAGGCCACCCTCCCACTTTCCAGATATTTATTACTTTCTTCCCTTCTAGCTTCCAAACATCTTCAGGAATACCATCTATTCCATAAGACTTTTCTTCAGATTGATTATACATCTCTGTTTTTATCTCATCTCCTCCTAGCTTAACTGTTAATTTTCATCTACTTCTAACCTTGGCATATTTAACTCTTTCATAAATATCTTCATTTGTGTTTTTTCTTGATTTCCCCATTTCTCTGCTTTATACAAATTTTCATATATTTTCTGAAATACCTATTACCTCTAGAGGATCTCTGGTTATTTTTCTTATTATAGGCTCCCTAAATTTGGCAACAGTCCCTTTTACTTTCTGTTACCTAAGTCATTGTGCTAAGAGTTTTTTTGCTCTGGAGTTATCAAAAAACAGTTCCTTAACAGCAATTTTTCTACACCCATGGATATTATACAGATACTCTGTTATTTTCTCTTTAGCACTCTGCAGTTGCACCTCTTCTCTTTTCGTGAGATTCCCCATTCCCCTTATTCTGCAAAACTTTAATCTATGTCAGCACCATAAATAATTCTTGCTACTACTTAACCATATATCCTTTTCTTTTATTTACACCTATTTTTAAACTCTACTTTTATTTTAGCTAACTCAATTCTAAAGAAATAAGAAATAATTCTTCAATAATTTCAACTATCCATTCCTTAAATTGCTCTCCTTTTAACAGAAAGGTGAGAAAGTGGCAGTGTCTAATTTTTCTTCATTACCCTACATTCTTATCTTGTTATTGGCACATGATCTGAAATAGTTATTGGATGTGTGTCGAAGCTTTTCAATTAAGTGCACATGTTCCTGTGAAATACAATTTTTGTCTAGTCTACACCAGTTATTGCACCTTGGGGAATAATATGTAAATTCTCTGTCCCAGTTTCCTAATACTAAATCTAGATATTCTATACCAAATATTTTCATAAATTTCTTCAGAAATCTACGCTCCTTTGCTATATTTCCTATCTATGTCACCCAGTCATATCCATACTGTTGCAAATCAGGTTCCAGTCCCAACCAATAAGTAATATTCTCTGCTACCATAGATCTACCATTGCTATCATTATTTTCTTCTTCTATCATTAGTGGGACTCCTGGGTCTATATCACAACATCGAAGTGTCAAAACTTCTAATGTCATAGCATCAAACCCAAACCCATGAAAGCTGAAAACCTCGAAGATTCAGAACAGCAATTTTTTTTCCTCGGGAAAAAAATCCCTGTTCCAGTACAAAATGCGAAACACACGAACACTACAAACTATTTCTAATGTGGGGGGCTTTGCTCCCCACACCCCCTACTTAAATATACCAACTCCAAGATCACACCACAGTGGAGGAAATAGCAAAGCCATGGAAATGGACCACCAAATTCATTCCCTGGGAAAGAATTCAATGCTCCACGGCTTCGATATTTTCAGTCTTCAAATTTTCAAGTTTGAGGCTTTGGTGTTCAAACTTTTCAGCCTTTGATCTTTTGATATACACCTGGGCTCCTCTAGCAATTAGTATAAGTACTCCTTTTTTCTTTTGTCCCTGCTATTCTGTTGAATATCCATCCTGAAATCCTTTCTTTATCAAATCCACATGCTCATTACTTTCCAAATTTGTCTCCTGTAGCATTAATATTTGCCCTCTGCATTTCTAATATAATGTAATACTCTTACCTTTTTGACTATGCATGAGAGGCTATTCACATTCCAGAATAATATGCTTAATTTAGTCATTATGATAAGAATTTATTATTCCCATCTATGACAGATTTTTAAAATGTCTATTTCCAGTTTTCATGTTAAATGCACCTACTAATATTTGGTAGGTTGGTTTCTTATACATGTGGTTTCTTGTCATCTCCTTTTGAATCTATGTCACATTTTACAAACTTTTTTAATGGAAACTCTCAAACAAAAAAGCAAACATACCTCACACAACACCCTGATGACCTATTAATTTAAAACAATTTAAAATGATGTACCTCTAATATTGATGCTTAACCATCCTGAAGGGAACAATTATCCCAAAGTAACAGCAGCACAGGCAGGCATTGCTTAAGCCAACATGAAGGTGATCCATGCTAAGATACATGTTACAGTCTGTACTCCTACTTACAATAGTTGCTGCCTGTTCTTGCCTTAACTTCATCCCCTTCCCAGATGTGAAAAACATATTATATGCTTTCAGAAAACTTTAAGCTTTAGACTTAAAGGTGCTCTGGCTTTTATTGCTTCCTTCTATAGTCAGCTTGTCTTCATGGAGCCACAAGCATCAAATGTACAATTGCCCTCTTTTGCAAGCCTCTCAACTTACACTGAACATTTATTTCCCAGAGGAAAACTTTCCATTACATTCAGTGTCCTCTTATTTATTTGTTTATGGGAAAAAACTTGTTATTAGGCTAAATAAATCTTGACAATCACTGTTATATGCCCCCTTTCCCCTCACTGTCCTTCCAAACATTAATGACATGAAGTGGAGCATATGTGTTTCCATCCCCCAGAAGTTTAGCAAAGAAACAAAAGTCTATTATTTCCACTTTTTCTTTTAAAGCCATATTTAACAAACTTGATTGATGTTTTATAGTCTTACATTTATTCACTAATTTCAATGTTGCTGGTCTTCTTTCTGTTCATCTCCATCTCCCAAGTCCAGACTCCAGTTTGAGTCCAAGGTATTCACAATTCTTCTAGTTAGCTCCTGTGATTTTTTTTCTGTCTCTCAAGCATTTTCCTTTGGAACATTGGAAATGGTTCACTAGCAAAGTCTGTATATAAGCTTTATTATCAGAAGAATGAGAATTAGAGTCCCCTTATTTTTGGTGACTCACTTTTTGTTGGACACATTTTTGTACTTTCTACTTATCATGTCCTATGTCAAAAACTAACATTGATCCTCCAGGAAAAAAGTATTCTGAACATACAGCAGCTTAAATCTCATACCTGCCTCTCAAGATTCTCTTATTTCTAGGATAAATTTGCTCACTTCTGTCTTGTGTACAGTGAATTATAGACACTTTACTGTCTATAATTTTAATGCTTTGCTTTTTTGCTCCAATTTTGTCAGGATCAATTATTTCTGCTGGTATAATTCAGTCTTTACCAATACAGTTCTTAGCTGGTTTTTCATTACCAGGTTTGGAGAATAGAAGCAATGTGCCCTCTCAGTTGACAAACCATGCTGTAAAATACTACTCCAGTTGCTTATTTGTGCTTTCATGAAATTAATACAGTCTGCTTCTTTTTGTTTCTCTAATACTGCACAAAATCTCAGGTTTTCCCCTGCATGCTCGGTCTTCTAACTCCACCATTATTTGAAACACCTCTTCCTGAGCAGTTTCATATTTGGCCAGTCTTTTCTTCATTTTAATCTCTGATTTTTGCAGTTTTATTAGTTCATCTGAATAGCTGTTTAAAGTTTCTTACATTTTCCAGTCCTTGGTTATTTGAGTCAATATACTCTTTCAGTGATACATTTATTCTAATCAGCTCTGAGCCCATTTAACCTATTTTATCCCTAGAATACATAAAGCCATGTTTTGTACCAAACCTGGAACCTGAACTGTTTTTTGCTGAACTGATGCAGAATTCTTCCCAGTCAGTGTTTTCTTGTTTTCTAGTCGATTTTCTTTCAGGCCTTCTAATTTTCTTCTTTGCAAACACACTAGCAGTGTAGTTACTATCCAGTAACTGGCTCTTATCTTTCAGTTTCTTTTTTCACACTGAGAGAGCTGAAATCAAACTGTTGATCAGTGTGCAGCCATCTTGGAAGTCCTGCTGTGTTCTGCTTTTGAGATTACAGATATAACTGCAGAATGCCTTGTAGTTGTCTTTAGCCTGTGAGGCTATCATAACCTCATAATTGACCTTGTTGGACTTAATCAGGCCTCTAAATTTTCTGTTTAGTTTAATTAGAGAGAAGTTATCATTATGGTAGCTGCTCTTCCTGATTTTAGGCAGGATTTTTTCCCTTTTGTTATATAACCTGCTAAGGTTAGGATTCCACCAGTATGGTTTGTTTTTATTATTTGTTTGTTTTTGGGATTACGTCTGGAAGGTAGAGCAGCCTCTGTGCAGTAATTTGTATGCTTGTACAGGATCTATGTGAACAGCTCCACATAGATTGCTGTGAACTCAGTGTTAATAGGGGCACTGAATTTTGAAAAACTATCACTTAATAGAATGTAGTTTAGTTTAGAATAGGTCCTAACTTTTATGGGGTTACTGAGGTTAGCAAGAAGAAGCCACAGTCACATCCAAATTTCTTTATTGAATAAGGTGAAAAAAATATCACCTTATAAGTCCATAGTGGAAAAAAAACCACAAATATTCAAACCGGTTTCGGCTCCTAGGAGCCTTCTTCAGTGAAATGCAAAAAATAATACAAAACCAGAGTATCAGGATGCATACATATATAAGTAATTAGACAATATCTCAAAGCCAATCACAACCAGACATGGAAATTAGTTATAATTGGTCATTGAGGCCAGGTGGAAACAAAGCTCCAAGTTTTATAATCCACCTTCTTTCCTTGGAGCTAAGCAGTTGTTGCCAAAAATGTTTGTCTTTACATTTCCCCTTAACACAATCAATAATAACAAACTTAAATGAAGCAGAAACATGTGTTAAACAATGTTTATATAATGCATTGCTTGTTCGTTTGTTTTTAATATCGCTCAGATGCTCACAAATTCTAAGTCGGAAGGCTCTAGAAGTCTTACCGACATAGAAAGCAGAACAATTGCAGGTCACCAAATAGATGACCCACTCAGTATTGCAGTTGGCCCAAAAATTGATGTCAAAAACATCTGACGTGTTTTTACTACTGAATTCACTAGTACGTAAGACCCGTAAACAAAAAGAGCAATGCCCACAGGGCATGCATCCAACAATAGGTTTACCTAGAATGGACAACTGTGTGAGAGGGGAAGGATCAGACCCAACTCTTTTGTAATGGCTAAGTTTAGAGCCAATGGTCTGTCCTCTTCTAAATGAAAACGAACATGTGTCAGGAAGTAAAGAGTTAAGTTTCTGGTCAGCTTTCAGGACATTCCAATGTCTATTTATAATGTCTTTGAAACCCTGTGTATTACGTCCATATGTGGTTACCAGACGTATTGGTTGTGACTTAGGGATACCATCATGACCTTTATATGATAATAAATCTTCCCTGTTAATATTAAACACAGATCTTTTGGCTAAATGCACATGCCCTGGACAATAACCCCTGCTGATAAATCTATGTGTCAAATCCTCCTGAGCCTCAAGGAATGATTTTTGGCTAGAACAGATTCTTCTGGCTCTAGTGAATTCAGTAGTTAAAACACGTCAGATGTTTTTGACACCATTTTTGGGCCAACTGCAATACTGAGTGGGTCATCTATTTGGTGACCTGCAATTGTTCTGCTTTCTATGTCGGTAAGACTTCTAGAGCCTTCCGACTTAGAATTTGTGAGCATCTGAGCGATATTAAAAACAAACGAACAAGCAATGCATTATATAAACATTGTTTAACACATGTTTCTGCTTCATTTAAGTTTGTTATTATTGATTGTGTTAAGGGGAAATGTAAAGACAAACATTTTTGGCAACAACTGCTTAGCTCCAAGGAAAGAAGGTGGATTATAAAACTTGGAGCTTTGTTTCCACCTGGCCTCAATGACCAATTATAACTAATTTCCATGTCTGGTTGTGATTGGCTTTGAGATATTGTCTAATTACTTATATATGTATGCATCCTGATACTCTGGTTTTGTATTATTTTTTGCATTTCACTGAAGAAGGCTCCTAGGAGCCGAAACCGGTTTGAATATTTGTGGGGTTTTTTTCCACTATGGACTTATAAGGTGATATTTTTTTCACCTTATTCAATAAAGAAATTTGGATGTGACTGTGGCTTCTTCTTGCTGGCTTATTTGTGTTGTCGAATATTGTTGCTTGGCCGTGCAAGGGTTCCACGGGCAATTGCTCTCTGTCTGAGTTACTGAGGTTACCAAGTTGATTTTTATTTCACTAGTGAGGAAGTGACATGGTGTGGGGGGGGGGGGGTACAGCACTGATTACCAGGTCACATATATATTTAAACTTCTGGTGGATGCGCACACTATCTGGTCAAGAATATTTGTATTAATAAAGTCCAGGAATCACTATCTCTGTGAATCTGAGGCAATGTATATTGTGTCTATTTCTCAAACTATAGAGGGGTAGTTAAAGTCTCCCATGAATATGGTATTTGTTTTAATGGTGAGTGTTGCACTGGGTCTAGTTACATGTTATGGGGATCTTGGGACATAGAGGGTGATCTATAACTTGCTAGGATATATGGTGCAGGCTTTGTCTATGGTTATTTGCACACAGATATACTCCAGAACATGTCCATTTTAACCAACCTAGAGTTATACTCGTTGCTAATGTAGATCAAGACTCGTCCACCTTGTGGGGCATGACCAGGATGCTGACAGGTTGACAGCACTTTTTCTTAGCTCTCTTATCTAAGTTATATTTCTGACAGAAATTTAAAAAAAATGATACTCCTGAACTTCTTACACTTAAACAGTAACTTCTACTACAGTCTTTGGAAGTCTACATTAGCTTATTTTGTTTCAATTCTATGATTTTTCTATCAACATTCAAGCTAAAAGGGCTCAGATTTCATTACAAAATGAGTTATCAAAAGAACACTTCACAGGACCAGACAATGAAGAAGGAACTATAAACTTTATTATCTACCATGCAGGATTTATTTTTGAAGTTTGACAAATGAACAAAAATGTGTCTCTTTTAAAGAAAAAATGCACAAAACAAATGGAGCAGTTACAAGAATTAATAACGCAACATATGACTCAGATTGCTAACATAGAAGAAACATTAAAGGACATAGAAGGCAGACTCATGGAACAAGAACATCAGCATGAGTCTCTCTCAAAACAAAATACTTTTGTAACAAACAAACTTGATGATGTTGAAAATAGGTCAAAGAGAAACAACATGCTTATTTACGGACTACTGGAAAAGACTAAAGGAGACAAAATGGTAAATTTTCTCACATCCTGGCTTCCAAATGTTCTGAATTTTCCGGAGTCTTTCTCTTATGGAAGTGAAAGAGCCTATAGGTCACCGGCAGTTTCTTCATCTTCCAGCAAAGCAAATAAAAGTCCAAGATCAAAAACAGCAAGATTTATATCTTCTCGGGACAAGGAACTGGTTCTAAAATCTGCATGGTCAAACTCTCCTGTCAGATACCAAGATAATATAGTAAGATTTGACAATGATTACTCATCAGAGATAAACTCTAAAAGAAAGTAATGTTTACCTTTAATAAAATAATTGAAGAAGAGACAATTCAAGACTCATTTATTGTTTACTGTTTCCTGCAAGACCTAAAATCTTTTGACCAGATAGAGCAAAGCCCTTTTGACAGCATGGATGCAGCTGTGTCTTTTTTAACATCTAATAAAACTTTAACTCAAACAGAAGAAATGGACTGGACTGACATTTCCTTAAAGCACCAAGCAGAGAGGAATGAATGGAAAAAAGCAGACAAAAAGAAGAAAAAGAGACTAAATGACAAGTAACTTTTAAATAATTATTTTGCATATATTTTCCTTTTATACTACACACAATTTAACTAAAGGAAACCACACTTTATTCAGATGGAAAATCTATGACGTTTTCTAAAATGTACAACAAAAAGAATGCTTTTTAACTAAAGGACTACAATCCCAAAAGGAAAAAAGGTAAAAACATTTTATTCCTGTCTATTAACTTTCTAGGTTACTAACTTAACACCTTGGTAATGCTTGAACAAATCTCCATGTAACTAATATCTCACAAAGTATAGTAAATAACAACAGCAAAATGCATGCAACAAAACACTTTTTCTGCTTATACTTTTTGTTAGAGTGCTTTACTTTCATAGTATCAGACAAGTTACTTTAAAAAAAATAAAGGGGGAACGCTTAAAGAAAACGAAAACCTTTAAGTAACATGAACTGCATGTTTTTCTGTGTAGTGTAGACAAGGAGAATTATTTACAGCTTAAAATGCACTTAAATAAGCATTTAAAATGTTTATTTGAACATACAGTTTAAATATAGATTTCTTAATAAGTTCTGAACTTTAGGAAACAGAAGATATGTGCCTGTTTTTTTTAAATGTTTGCCTGTAAATGTTTCATGGCTTAACTGATTTAATGATTAGTGCATGCTTAAACAGGAAAATATTTTTCTTTCTTTTTATATGAAATGAACAAGGCTTATTATAGTTAAAATAAAACTTGTCTCAGGTAAATGCAACTTGATTCTTACAGAGAAATGTTTGAGCTTTGCAAATAGCCATTTCAAGGGAGGAAAAGCTGTCATACACTGCATGCACATGGGACATGTTCAGAAGTGCTCAAATTGCTTACTTATTTGTTTTCAGATTCCTGCCAATGTCACAAGCTGAAAAGTTTGTTTTCTTATTCTCAAGATTTTTTCCCAATATTAGCATATTTAGAAGCTGAAAATCCCTTTGCGACCATGTGAGTGGTTGAAAATGAAAGTAAAAGGCTCAGGCATGATGTAAGCACTCACGTTAAAGGTTAACAATGAGCTATTTGAATTTCTCTGATTCTTAAAGAGATATTTACCAATAAAATGCAAACTGCAGAATTTGAATCAGGGTAAAAGTAATGAGAGATTTACTAACAAGTAGTTTAGTGAACTTATAAAATAGAAACAGTATATTTGATTTTAATACAAACAGACAAGAAATTGTAATTAGATCATATACAATAAAGAGATTGGTGTGAAATGACTGCGCTACTACACAATATAATAGCAGCAGCTTCACTGGGTTTAATTAGAGTGATGGAACCTTGTTATGCAGTTTTATAAATCTGAACTGATTTGCTAATTAATTAGATTAATCTGAATGACAAATATTAATCCATTCTCCCCAAAAGGAGTTTGACTAATAGACAATGGTTGTATATTATAAGCAAACAAAAAGTAATTGTAACTTGCATTATTTTACTATCAAATTAATATGTCTAATATAGTAATATTCAGTCCAAAAAGATGCGTGACTTTCCAATGAGCAATAAAATGAAAGTAGAAATTCAAACAAATAAATCCATGTAAGTTAGCAAATTGTTTATTCCAAACTAGTAAGCTTTGCCAAAGGCTTCTTCAGACTCTTTACACAAACTAAAACTTTGAACATCACTTTTAAAACCAACAAAAGCTTGTGATAGGATCTCTATAATCACATGTTTCCTTCATTTAAAAATACAGTAACCCATTAAACTCAGTTCCATGAATGTTACCTTGTTCAGCTAAGAAAAATACTGGTATATTAAAAGTAAGAACTGAATAGTTCAAAATAAACATACATAAAAAACATACATAAAAAATGCATCGGTGCCCAAACATACATTATATTATTTTAAACAATTGAGTATATCTCAGAGCCTTGTCATATTTACTTATCATCTCATGGTGCTTTAGGAAAATCTCGTACTGAACTTTCAGGCAGTATATATCAAAAAAGCCATTTCAGACTTGGTTAGTATAACCCAAACTGCTTGTAATGCACATATTTACAAAGTGTGACTTTAGACATTTCCGTGTTTTACTGGAAGTTCATACTATCCAGAGTAGACTCGTAAAACAGTCAACAATTACAGGTGGTTAAAACTTGTATCACATTAGTTAGGCTATTCTCAGATAAATCAAAAGTTAAAACAGTTTTTCAAAATTACTTATTTTCTGCAGACTCTGAAACGCTTTTAAAAATCACAGCACAACAAAGTATTCCTTGCGTATGTGCCTGGTTAATTCTTGAATGCAAAACAAAGAACGCTACTGTGCATTTACGCACATAGCGTTCATAAAATAAACATTGTGTCTATTTAAAAAGCCGATTAGGCTTACAACAGGCATAAGTACATGACGAGCTTTTCAATAGCTGTCCATTAGTTCATGCCTTAGTCTCTTCAATCTCCGTTAATAAACAGGGACATTTGACATTTCAGGATGTGAACGTAACTTACAAAATGTGGGTGGAAGAATGCTTCAACAATAAACGAAGCAACAAAACGCGTCTATATGAAAACAGAGCAATATCTTAATAATTAACTTGACTCTCAGACAGATCCACAATGGTGGAAATAAGCACACTGACTTAAGCAACCATTAATTGCACTTTATAATTGTTACATCCTTGATACCCAAATTTAAAATATAGACATTGTGAAATGTTAAAACTCTTATGTGGTGAAGCGGAAAAATAGGGAAGGAATACATGAGGGGGAAAGGGGAAAATGGGAAGTATTTTGGCACATATATTCTGTTAATCCCGAATGGCATCCTGAGGTGTCTTACATTCGTTTTATAAACAGTACTTTTCAATACTAAATATATGTGTGCAAAGATTCATTTCTTATGACAAATGTTGAAAGTATATGAAATGCCTACAATATGTCTGAGTATATAGATAGGTCATCTACACCATGGTCATAATGTTGTGAGGAAAATGTACCTAACTAATGTGGAATTTAGAACAGTTAGTGGGAGATCTCTTTACCTGCGTAATCTTCTACTTTTCAAAAACGGCTTTATTTGGATTTTATCGTTAAGGCCTGGTGGTTTATCGGACCTTAATCTTATGATCCATCTTGTTTCTTGTTCTAAAGTTCTGTTAATTAGATCACCACCTCTGAATCCTTCATACACACATTGAATGGCACAGAACTTAAAGGAATGACTGGTACCAGTTGAACTTTTATGTCTAGCCAATGCATTGGTTTCTGTACCTACTCTAAGGTGGTACGTGTGTTCCCTAATCCTCTCCTTAAATTGTAAGAAATTGTAATTAGATCATATACAATAAAGAGATTGGTGTGAAATGACTGCGCTACTACACAATATAATAGCAGCAGCTTCACTGGGTTTAATTAGAGTGATGGAACCTTGTTATGCAGTTTTATAAATCTGAACTGATTTGCTAATTAATTAGATTAATCTGAATGACAAATATTAATCCATTCTCCCCAAAAGGAGTTTGACTAATAGACAATGGTTGTATATTATAAGCAAACAAAAAGTAATTGTAACTTGCATTATTTTACTATCAAATTAATATGTCTAATATAGTAATATGGTGATATGATTATGTTAAATGTTTTTTCTTGGATTTAAAATGAAATTTTATGAAACGTGTCTTATATGAATAGAATATATGACACAGCAAGTTTCTTTCTGTTAGACAAAATGTTTAGATAATTTCGCTGAGAAATGATTCTTCGAGAAGGTGTTAGAGGGTACACATGAATGGGTAGAGTATTCAAAGCTGAGGTGCATTTCCCCATTGTTGGGTTAGTTTGTTATTTGTCTCAGTCTTTAAGATTTTATTGTTTAATTCTTTTTTATCGGGTGTCTATGAGTTGCAACTATTTTTCTACATCAAATGTAAATAAATCATTCTCTTTAGTTAAATCTGTGTGCTTATTAGTTAAAATACATGCCCATGACTAGCAGTTTGAGTGGTAATAATTTATAAAATGTATTTCCATTAATGTAAATGTCTGAATAATACTTGTAAATGGGAAAGTCTCTTAAAATATTTGAAGATGTGCTCTGAAATTATACCACCAAATTACTCTATCATTAGAAAAGATAGATTCCACAAAAAAGGAGGAGGAGTAGCACTCATATACTCATCCTCCTTATCAGTCACTCCCTATAATAAGCCTACCCCACCCTTTAAGAACACCAAACTACTCCTTGCAATACTTCAAATTAACAAACATAAGCACATATGTATAGCTTCCCTCTACATCCCCCCAGGGGATAATATTTCTACTCTTGAACACATTCTCTCCTGGCTCTCCACCAACATCAGTAATGAAACAATAATCCTAGGAGATGTGAATATTAACTGGGCTTCCATTCAATCTCCTACAAACCCACTTAACATCAACCTCTACAACTTTTCACAACTAATTAACTCTATAACACATCCCTCAAAAAACCTCTCCAGTGGCAGTATTTTGGACTGGATTCTAGTCTCACATCCTCAGTACTTCTCTGACAGGGGTACTCTTCCAGATCCTCTTAGTGACCATCTTCCCATCTTTACATACCGACTCCATTTATCCTTACATCGTTCCCACAACTATATTACCATACATAACCAAAAAAGCTTTAACACAACATCCTTCATTAACTCCCTAAAAGCTATAAACTGGAACTGTCTAAAAACATTACCGCTCGACAACGCAGTTGCTCACTTTAACACCTTATTCCTAAAAATTCTAGACCACCATGCTCCCATAAGGACAAAGAGAATAAAAACTAAAACAGCCACTTGGCTTACTAAAAACACACTAACTATTATGAGGCAAAGAGATAAAGCCTGTGTTCTTTACCTAAAAAATAGGTCCCCCCTCACCCTTCTTGAATACAAAACACTTTGAAATAAAGTAAAAAAACTCATTTCCGACCGACAAAACTTTTTTTCCACACTACAAAACAACAACAAAATTAACCCTCAGAAATTCTGGAAAGGTATCTCCACTCTCCTTAACCCGGCAAACTCGACACCCCCTCCCCTGACCCAAATGCTACTGACACTGACTTAGCAACCCAATTTAACACTTTTTTCATTGACTCTATCTCTAAACTTACTTCTTCTTTCTCTAATACCACCACAATCTCCACATCACCTCCTCCCTCCTCTACCATTACTCTTCCCTGTTCTTCCACCACTCCTTCACTCTCCCCCACTAACTCACAATCCTTCACCCCTTCTTCTACTATCACTCACCCCTCTCCATCTCCTTCCCCTACTTCCCACATTTCCCAGTGTCCTCCCTTCTCATTAAAACCAATTCCCACTTTTACTATAAAAAAACTCCTCCAGAAATTGAAGCCATGCTCCAGTGCTCCAGATAATATCCCTGCTTATTTTCTCAGTCTAGCCGCTGAAGCAGTCACCTACCCCATTAGCATTCTAATTAACCATTCAATCCAGGAATGCATAGAACCCAAAATTTGGAAAAAGGCCTTCATTATATCATTACATAAAGGAGGCAACAATAATAATGTTACCAACTTCCGTCCCATTGCTATCCTGTCTCCTATCTCTAAACTCTTAGAAAAATGCATACAACAACAACTTCTTCCACACCTCTTAGATAATCAGCTTCTAACACCCACACAACATGGATTCAGGCCAAATCACAGTACTATGACTGCCCTTCTCTCCTTCCTTGAAACTATTAATAAAGCCCGGGATTCTGGCCTTATTGTTTCCACCCTACTACTTGACCTTTCTAAAGCCTTCGATACTATCTCTCATAGCCTACTTTTAACTAAACTCTCTAAACTTAACATATCCCCTTCTTCCTTGAATTGGTTCTCTAGCTACTTATCTAACTGATATCAAGCAGTAAAATGGAAAAAGGCCACCTCCTCATTTCTTAATACCCCAACCGGAGTCCCCCAAGGATCCATATTAGGTCCTCTTCTTTTTAATATATTTATAAATGATTTCCAGAACTCTATTCCTTTCTCAAATATCATCCAATATGCAGATGATTCAACTATCATCTGCTCTGCCACATCTACCCCTGTACTCCTAAAACTTACTCAAGAAGCTTTTTCAACCACTGAGCAATGGATGAAAAGAAACCACCTTGTATTAAATGCCTCTAAAACCAAACTAATGGTATTTACTCCCTCTAAAACTACCTCATTCAACTTTAACTCCTTCACTATCACTAGCCAAAACAATATACCTCTGGAACTGGTATCAGAGACCAAATTACTTGGGGTCCAAATTGACAACCAGCTTAAATTCCATTCCCACTTACAACTAAACATCAAAAAGACCCATCAAAAACTTTGCATGCTCTACCGACAAAATCACTACCTTACCCCTGCCACTAAAGTAACTCTCTCTACTTCCTTTCTTATCCCCTCCCTTCTCTATGGAACTCCTGTTCTCACTAACCTACAATCCTCTCTTAAATCTCAACTTTCCTCCTGCTACAACAAAATTGCCAAATTTGCTACCAGCCAAAAGTCGTCATCCCATCACTGCCCTTCTCTCCAAAAACTAAAATGGCTAGAACTACCAAATCAACTCATCTATACACAACTAACTCTTGCACATAAGCTCATTTTTAACCCCACCCTCTGTCCTTCACTCTCTTCTACCTTTAAGATGTACCTTCCTGATCGAGTACTAAGGTCCAATAATCAAAATCTAATAGAAGTGTACAAACCATCCCGTCCACCAGGCAAAAATCTTCTATCTTATGGTTTAGCACATCTCTGGAACTCCCTACCACCTTCCATTCGTACCACTTCTAACCATTACTCTTTTAAAAAATCTCTTCATTCACACCTAATATCCCAATGGGAATGCTCCTGCTCTCTCCCCACATGACAAATGATATCAAACTCCTGTTCCATTCATTCTATGGAAAACAAACTCCTTTTTCACTTCATTCAATGCTTTAGATTCCTTCTTTCTCTCTTTCTCTCTTCTCTCTCGATCTTATTCTCATCTAAAACTTTCTCCTTCTAGTCATCTCTCCATATACTTTTATTCCAGTACTTATATGTTAGTTGTAAATAATGCATCAGACTGCTGCTACTTATATACGATTTGTAAACAATGAATCAGACTGTAACTATGAACTGTATTTTCCTAAAAAGAAATGCCTTTTAGCTGTACAATGCAATGTTCCATTGCCAGTCAGTTTTAACTCCAACCTCATCACTAGTGTGTATTACTTGCAATGTTTGCTGTATTAATTGTAAAGGTCTTGTTCAAAACTGTAACCTTTGTATAAATATAATCTTTAAACTATTGTAACCTAGAGTGCTATTGGAGCTTTTCTCCCCAGGACTCCATTGAAAATGGGTTCAAATGGCCCAATGGACTATCCTGATAAACCAACTGCAAATAAATAAATAAATAGATGTTTAATGCACAGATTATTTTTTGTGAGAAACACAACTTATACAAGAAGACATAAATAAAATTAACACAAATAACTATATAGTTTTAGTAAGTTTGCACTATAAACAAAAGACTATAGGAGCAGCAGTTCCATTGAAAAACTCAATTTTAATATCAGAAATTTTAAATACATATTATAACAAAACGGGGATATTCTGTTTCATAATGATATCAATAAATGGGAAGATATATACTCTCTCAAACATTTATTGGATACCTGGATTAGGTGCCAAAGTAGCCAAACAGCATTTAGAAGACTTTGTACACAATGTTAAAGGGAAAATAATCATATCAGGAGACTTTAATTGTATCATGAATGATGAGGACACTGATACTAGAAACATGTGAAAGAAAACAGCTATTTGATAAGGTGCTATTTGATTTTACTGAAACTTTTAATATTGTAGACATTAATGAATGTTCTGATCCTAATACATGATTCTTTACAAATTACTTTCATAGACATGGCACACATTCAAGAATAGATAGAGTTTACATATCAAGATATCTAACTACAAAGTTGGATAAAGTCAAAGTAGTCATGTGCCCATTGTCAGACCATAATGCAATTACTTTTGATTTTGATTTAAATACAAAACAAAGAATAATTGTAACTAGAATTCCTTTATACATAACAAGTTTAAAGAATTTTAAGGAATATTAGGTTAAAGAGATACAAACATTTTTAGACAAAAATCTTACTGAAGACATGTCAGAGATGGGTCTACTTTGTTTCAGTGAATCTCATTTCACTGAATTTCATTTCACCCGGACCACTTCGCTGAAAACACAAATTACTGAAAACTCATTTCACTGAATCTCATTTCACTGAACTGAACTTAGTATATATGGCACTGTGTAGAGTATTGTAAGGCAAGTAAAAGGTATATGCCCTTTTCCCCATTGTAGTGCAATCCTGGAGTTAGTATATATAGTTAGGGTGCTGTGGGGGCACAGGCTCCCCACCTTGTTTGTTTTATATTGTATTTTACCACAAACTTTAAAATAATACATTTTAAACAATAGACATGGATAGTTGCAACACCAATGAATAACATTCTCCAGAAGACAATATTTACTCAAACTAAATGGGGGACTATGCCCCCCAATGTGTGGGGCTGTGCACCCCACATACCTCTAACTATATATACTAACTCCAGGATCACATCACAGTGGGGAAAAGGGCATATACCTTTTTACTTGCCTTACAGTACTCTACACAGTGCCATATATACTAACTGCAGTTCAGTCAAATGAGATTCAGTGAAATGCGTTTTCAGTAATTTCAGTTTTCAGCAAAGTGATTGGAGTGAAATGAAATTCAGTGAAATGAGATTCAACAAAACATAGTAGACCCATCAGAGATATATATTTGGTACTCTTTGAATTCATATTTATATGGTAAAGCATTAACTTAGTTTAAAAACAAGAAAAGGCAATGGGGCAAAGACTTACTGGAATTCCAAGCAAGAACTGATACACAAAAGCTAGATATTCACAAAGGAAAAACAAATTTAATAAGTGAATTAGACGACATGAACAAAAAAATATTTAGAGACACCGCATAATAAGACAATGATAAATTTAGAGAAGCTCAAACTATGTTTTTATTTAATGAACCTCAAAAATCAGGAAAGAATAGCAAATGGAATTAAACAGATTGTAAAAGTTAATTGAACAAAGGAAATATATGTTCCAAATAGCAGAAAAAATGTATCAGACTTAGAAGGGATACTAGTAAATTATACTTTCATGAAGTTAACACCCAAAAGGAAATAACAGAAGCTCAAAACATGTTAAAGTCTTTCTTTAGAAAACATATCAAAAGCAAACTAATAGATGATCACATAAAATTAATAGATGAACAAATAACTATGACAACTTAAATTCCAAATTAATAAACTAAAACTAAACAAAGCACCTGACATAGATAATATGATACCAGAAATGTTTAAACGTCTAACTAAAGAAGCTTTGGCACAGTTATTGAAAGTGTTTATATTAGTAAGAGAAGGCAAAAATATTCCTCCTTCTTGGAAATACACCATAATATCATTTATTTTGAAGCCAGACAAAAATGCAGATGAATGTTCATCTTACAGACTTATATCTTTATTAAGTATTGATTATAAGATGTTCATGGCAATACATGCAGCTAGAATTAAACAGATACTCCCTTTATTAATAGACAAAGACCAATCTGGCTTTATAAAAGATAGAAAAAAATATGGCAGTATTAAAATAATAATTTCTTTAATTGATTATACTAATTTTATAAAACATAATATGACTATAGTTAGTCAAGACATATATAGTGCCTTTGATTCTCTCCACTGGGATTATCTTTGGTTAGTTCTAGAAGAATATGGCTTTTCAAAAAATTAACTTTATAATGAAATCGCTTTATGAAACTCATTAGCTTATATTAAAATTGGATCATGCTTTTCCAAATCCATAGAAACTATCAAAGGCACAAAACAGGGATGCCATTTGTCTCCATTATTGTTTGCCATAGTTATTGAACCATTTGCAAACTGTATTCAGGAAAACAAAAATATCAAAGACATTCAACTTGGTAGTAGTCTGGAAATGAAGGTTCAATTGTTTCCAAATGATATTCTACTTTCTTTAAAAGATAATAACATCTCAATAAAAGCTTAATTAAACAGAATTGAACATTTTAGAGGCTCTTGAACATGAAATTTAATGAAAATAAGACAAAGATATTTCTTATAATTTCCAGGAAGAAAGACTTAAATAAGGATTTTTTTTTAACACATAGCTGCTGACAATAAAATTAAACTTATGAGTCATTTTAACTGATGATTTAGATAAATTAATTGCAATAAACTACACTAACATTCTAAATAATATTAAATCTTTCAAACAGAAATTGAATAAGTTTTTTTTTACAATGGAAGACAGGTCATATATAATCAAAATGATTATTTTTACAAAAATATTGCATCTCATACAAGCCCTTTCTCTTCCTCCCTCCAAACATTATACAAAAAAATTCAATAAATTGATGTTAAACTTCTTACGGTATCCTAATAAATCCGGAATAGCTACAAATCACCATTTAAATGATTGGGCGGAGGGAAGAATCAACCTTCCAGATATAGAAATATACGTATTATCATCTATCATAAAAACAATCTCATTATGGATAAATAACTGCTTACTCTGCCAGATGGAAATAACTACAAGAAAAGGTATGGCTACAATTGAGTTTTACGTTACCACAACAACTTATAGGAATGGTATCAAGCAACTTCCTCTGGTTGATGAGAGCACATTTTGTAGAAAGCAAACATAAACATATAAATTCCAAATTCATAAAAAATATATTAAATGGTTATAAAACCTTCATAAATAGAAAACCCAACATAAACGCTTGGTCATTCACACTATATCCCATTGCATGTACTGAAAACAACATTAAAACATTTGCTTTGCACATAATAAAGGCACTTAGGAAAGGTGAATTGATTTATTGGCATCAGTTGTTAGAGTCTGGGGAAGTTCTGACAATGGAACATATAAGAAGTAAATTTGATTTAGACAATTACTTATGGTTAAGTATACAAGACATAAGGCAATGTATTTTAAATAGACTGAAGACAATGCAGCTGACAATTAGACAAAATGTACCAAAATTCATAGAGCATATGTTCTTAACAACATAAGTTGTACATGGAAAAGTTTACCTATCAAACATTTAGAAAATAATTAAGAAAACAAAATTATATCACAACAAAAACTTTTGGGACTAGTATACAACAATCAACAATCAATTTCCAACTGATAATGATAAAAAATAATACTTCTCTCTACAAAGCAAACATCTCTATCATTGCAATGGAAGCTTTTCACATAGACGTTTATTCATAGGTCTCATATAATACCACATAAGATGGAAATTATGTTTAAATAAAATATAGGCTGCTGAAGATGTAAAGAAAATTTAAGAGCAGACTGTTAGCATATATTCAATGATTGCCATTTACTTAAGCAATTTTGGGACAAAATATTTTTTTTATGAATTGTTTTTAATTATAATTTTCACTTGTCTAAATCTTTCATTTTATTTAATGCAAACATATCCAAGTGTGTTCCTAGAATACAATTTCCACTGTTATGGACATTATAAGCAACTGTACACAAAACCATAACTACAAATTGGAAAATCAAGACTTCACCCTCAATCAAGGAATACAGAACCATTGTATTGACTGTATTGAGAATGGAAATGAGAACCATCAGGAAAAGAATGAAAAGAACAACTTACTATAATTCATGGCTAAAGATAGTTGAAATACTGGAGAGAGATGACTTAAACACTACATGCAATCAAGTCTGAATGCTAAAATGTAAATCATCTGTATAAACCTAGACACTTTTGTATATAGTTTGATATGATGTTTTTATGGTTTTTAATTGTATACTGTTGATAACCTGTTTTAACTATGTATCATATTACAAAGTTATTGAAAATATATTCACTTTAAATAATTCAATAAAAATAAGCAAAAAAAAAAGACTTATCCACCTTTAGTCCCTGTCTGTGTGGATGATGGTCTAAATGTGTGGAAGGCACTGAAGCTTTGCAGTGTTGGAGTACTCTTTGTGTATTTAAACCATGTCTTGGTAATGGCAAATATGTCTATGTTCTCCAGAGTGGTGAGAGCTTGTAGGGTGTGAAGTTTCATTTTTAGGCTCCTAGCATTAAGCAATAAAATCTTTAGGTTGCTTTGGATTTTATTTGCTATGTCAGCAGGTTTGTCAATTTGTCATTGCCTAAAAAAGGCTCAAAGGGAGTAAATAATGTTATAGCCAATATTTGGATGCCTAGGGGACAAAGGTGCAGACCGTCCCTTACAAAGCAACATGGTTTATTAACCATGTCCTCCAATGCTTACAAATACTGAATTCCCCTGTAAAGACACTAGAAACTAAGCCATTTATTGAAGTCAATCATCTTTTGTTTGTTCTACGGCATCATCCATAGTGAATGTAGACTGTTGTTCAATGCAAGCCACATACCTGCCTGAGACACATATTCAGAGAGATCAATAATTTATTTCTTCATATAGTCCAAGGTGGTATGTCTCAGGTCATTAATTCCCACACAGACTATGACAGAATTACACATGTACATGTGGGGTAGTAAATTGAGTGTATGCATAACTTGGTGGATCCAGGCTTCAGATGAGTAACTAACTGTTATCGTCCCCTTGTTCAATCTGGTGAGTAGGGCATCTATGTGTCATACAATAGAGTTCCCTTTGAGAAGAGTCCTGGCTAATATGTGGGCTTGCCTTATGGGCTTTACTCTTGGGGCTCCAGTGGGACTAGGCATATGTTTGGTGTTTGATGCTGTCTTTAGAGAGTGCTTTAGAGATTGCTGAGGACAGACATTATGGTTTATGGGCTTAGGAGGTCTTTGATGTTTAGGGAGACTGATTTTTAGTGCTTTAACAAGTTGGCCTATGTGTTTGGTGGACACTATGTATGGATTTAGTGTGTGTGTTCTTGACATCTCTATATGCAAGACTTTTGGCTCCAGTGAAATTGTGTGCATGCATCTCTTGCACACTGTGTTTGTTTTTTTAAGGATTAAATGGTTGTCTGTGAACATGAGACATTGTCTCAGGATGTCCATATCTTGCAAGCTGGCTATGGAGTCATTTGAAAATTACATACTCATGTTGTCCAGACTTGTATTTGGGTAGGTTACTTTAGGTTGCAGACTGGGTTATACAAATGTCTCCTTGGGTGGTCTCTAGGATTTGGCACTAGACTAGGTTAGATTATACTAAGGTTTAATAGCAGTGCTGTAAACATGCAAACTAGCTGTTCTAAGCTTGTCTCCATGTAATGGCTTTGTTTCAGCGACAGCAAATTATAGGTTTCAGTTCTAAGGGTAGTTTTAGGTTCATAGGTTGTTAGTAGGCTAACAATCACTGGGGCCCTTACAATCTTAGTCACTCATCCCAAAACATTTGGGTCCTGAGTACCATGGGCATCTGTATGGGGGAATGTTAGTAGAGAGGTAACAAAGGATTTGTAGGTAGGTCTTAGTTAGGATAATACTTTTCTTATTGACAGCTTATTTCCATAAGAGACATGGGGGACAACAGAGAGCAAATGTATGATTTCCCATCCAATTTTCAAGTTTTTGTTTGAATATGGTCAGAGATAAACTCTGTTCTACATGGATGGACACCTGTTCCATAGTGTAAGAATTCTCGGGGACTCATAGCTGCCTCTCTAGCACATTCTGTTTATGTCACAAGCAAAGTTCAGATTCTTGGATCTAATGTTCCAAGTACAACAGATCCATCAATGCTGAGTCTATGGAAGACCTGTAAACCAGGGAGAGATCCCCTCTCAACAGCCTGTAAGAGATGAATATAGAAACATAGCCTTTAGGTGATCAGTGTAGGATGAGGTATTCATGCACTGAATTCTCCTAGTGAGAAACCTTTGTGGGTGTTCCAACTACTGTAAGTGTCTGGTTAGATACATGCCAAAGGTGTCATTGCATTCAATGGTAGGTCTGTTAAGGACCTGGAAGAGTGGAAGTATTACTTTCTTGGAATTGTATGTCATATCCTTACCAATATGTTAGGTGATTTAGAATGATTTTCTTATTATCTTAGCTACATGTTGGTCAAAGGCCAGATTACTGTCTAAATCTGTTCCCAGATCCCTTACTACTGATACAATTTATTATGTAGGTGTTTATATCTTACAGTGCAATGAAAGAAGGGGCTAGGGACTTTGGAAATCATATTACCATAAGCAGAGGAAGACAGAGACACTGCCCTTTTAACCCCTGACAGCAAAAGGGTGGGAAGGTTTGGCAAAACTTCAAGCTGCAATGAAGTTGACTTCCTACAGAAGGATTCAATTATGGAGCTCTGTTCCTATGGTTAGAATTTCAGAATTCTACTTATGGTGATAGAAATCCAGTATAGTATACAAAGGATGCTAAAATCTTGCACAATCTTCCCATAGCTGCAAATGAAGCTACAAGACTAAGGTTCCAGAGCAAAATGAAAGAAAATGCAAACAGATAACTATTTTTGGGTAAAACATTGAAAAAACACTGAGAAAAGTACAAAGAAGTATAATCACACATTTTTGTAAGTGCAACTTAAAATATTTAAGCAGAATTTAAATTAAAGATTTTTTCTTCCCTTTTGATGAAAAGCTTGTTTCTCATACTTTTGGGTTCCAAACCTCTCAGAGTCTTGAACAAAAGACCCTAGGTGAGTGCAGCTCTGTGCTAAATATAGCAGACTTGCTAGACAGGGGGACATTCAAATAAACCCAGCATTTGAGCTCTAGTCCTATAGTTAGATTTTCAGAAACTTTAGCTTAATGCCTCAGTAGGGTTGAGGCAGAGACAAAGAACAGGGGAAGCAACAGTAGCAAAATGTATAGAAAAGCACTGGAATGCAGCTTTATCAATGTAAATGATATGCAGAAGACTCTATGAACAGTTATAAAATAGTCATACTGAAGCACAAATCCTGGAGGAGAATTCACAGTATCATCCCACCACAGACTAATGCACCAAACTATGCAGAAATTTACCAGTAATGACATTTATGGAAAAAATGCTGGAATAAATGACTAAATGAGATTCAGATATGGCAATAGTTCACAGTTCTACCACAAATGTGAATTAATCTACAAGATTAAGGTCCATAGCATGGTTCTAAATACAAACAGCTAGCTTTTACAAGAAAGTTTACTTACTTATGGAGATAGAAGTAGAATATAATTTATAAGCAATGCTAAAATCTTGTAGTAATACATAATGTCCCCTCAACTACAAATGAAGCTAAAAGACAAAGGCCCCAAAATAAACTAAAATAAAATGTAAGCAGATAACTTTTGGCTACAACATGGAGAAATAATTAGAAAATTACAAAAACGTTTCACCAGTATTTAAATAACAGCTTTTCTTCTCTATTGATGAAAAGCCTGTTACTCAAACTTTAGGCATTTCTGTGCCTCTGACAGTCTTGAACAAAGCCTATTCACCTCATAATAACAATCAATGCAACAAAGTTTCAAAAACTGGCATAACCTTCTTACTATGATTACTTCTTACTTCAACTCTTTGAGCTGCTGTTGCCTATCTAAAACAATTACCTAAGGAGTACATTTCTTGAAAATGATATCCATCATGCTTTTGCCTCTGTGTACTTAAATGACTTAAAATTCTTCAGCTGCTTAACAAATACTGCCATAAACAGTCAAAGCCTTTCTGTGGTCTTGCTTTCTATATCACATTCCTGGCTTTATCATACATGTGGCCTGGACTCAAATCAAGAAAGCAAGCATATCATGACTATCGTTGACACATCCTGTTCTTTTCTTATTTTAACTAATATGAATTTCTGCAACTTCTTGAGTGTGTATTGCATTAATGATTAAGACATTATTGTTTAAATTCCATCCTTATTTAACTGTAAAAAAGGCATCCATAATTTCCTCTTGGCTAAAAGTCATGCAAATAAAATCAACCGAAGCATATACTTAAGTCAGGGTTGCCCTTTCCAATCCTAAAATTATTTTGAATCCTGTAGAAATTTTAATTGCAGAACTGAAATAACAAATCCACCATTGTCTGCCCACACAAGAAATTATCTGCTTCCTCAAGCTGATAGACACTGAAATGTTTCTCAGACATGTTTAACACCTTACGTCACTTGATGACTTTTAATTCTCATAAACAATCCTCAACTTGAAAGCTTGGAGCTTTGTAAAACACAAGGGACTAACCACTATTTGTCTAGAACTCTGTTACTTAGCTGTGCCACAATAGCCTTTGGCCTTAGTCTACCAGTGATTTTAGCATGGGAATTCTACAAAATCCTCTGATGCTAATTATCTATTCAAATAATGTGTAAACTCTTTTCTTTGAAATTTTCCATGTAAATAATCTTTCAAAAGACATATTATAAAATGGCACAGATTAACTGTTTCTTTTGAAATATATAAGCAAGCTGTTTTTTTTTACACATTTATAAGATAACAATGCAAAGTTAAAGTAAATTGCTCCTGGATTTTAATCTACATTGTATGGAAGATCTGGAGTAAGCAAAGTCTGTTGTAGTGCCAAGAGTAGAGGCAATTTTGTGGATTAGGATAAACTGGGTTTGGCTTAAAAGGCTAAATGCGTAGAGAATCAAAGTCACTATAAGAGAGAGAATAAAGATAATATGCAATGTTATGGTGCTAGAAAAGTTTGAACCTGGGCATGCTGGACAAATGGGTTCATATTATAACACCGAATGCTGAAAACAGTGAACGGTGTTACATTGACACATATTCAGCAAACGCTGCAAATGTTGAAACCACAGAACAGTGATTTCTTTCCTAGGGAAGGAAATCGCTGTTAATCACTGTTCCAACCACCCCAAAAAAAAACATTACACACTTTCGAACACATACACACATACCCTAACCTTAATTATACCCCCCAAAAAAAACAGTAAACAACTAAATACACATATGCATGTAACCCAACCATACATCTAACAAAAAAAAAACAGTAAACATTTTAAAACATATGCACTTACCTTAACTTGCACCCTAACCCTATGGTCAGTAACTCTCGCATATTTACATAAACAGTTCCAAACACAAACACACTTACCTTAACCCTAATCCTACCCCTACAAAACAAAAGTAAACAGCTGAAAACACACACACGCGTAACTCAACCATACAGCTAACCCAAAATAAAACACAGTAAATACTTTCATACATATGCACTTACCTTAACCCACACCCTAACCCTAAGGTGAATAACTGTTGCACAATCACACTCGGGAGCTATACCAGACAAGGGACCACACTACACTTCAGAACAGGCAAAGCAATGAAGTGGTCAAGCGACTTCTTTCCCAGGGAAAGATTTAGCTGAACAACCACTTCGCTGTTTTGCCTGTTCGCCCTATATGTTTCGACAAAAACACATTTGACAAAATGCGTTTTCGTCATTCTAATATGAACCCGAAAAAATTTGAACATGAACAGACCACATAAATTCATGGCCCAGTTTACACAACATGCATTTAGTTTGCAAAGTTAACATATATATAAAATGGATAAGATTAATAAGCTAAAAGCTATCTTTTTATTTTAAGTTTACAAATGATTAGAACATGTCAGTCAATCTGATTTACTCTCTTTCACTTTAAATACAAACAATTAGGACCTATTTATCTACCTAAACTTCAATAAGCAAATGTGTCTCAGGCAGCCAATGGCTTGTCTAAGTTAAAATGTCCACAAATACGTAAATAAAGAGAGAAATAATCATATTCTTATCATAATCCATTCAATGAATTTAAATGTTAGATTGCAAATCATAGGGCCAGATTTATGAAGGCTTGCACAGAGTCTAAGAGTAGAGTAAGACTCCATGCAGCCAACATGTCCACCGAGCATTCCAGGAACAGCCGGTAGGGGCGTGCAACTGAGCTCTCCAAACTAGTCCTACACGGACAGGGCTTGGATATGCAAATTACCTCAATTGCAGGTGAAAGCTATGCAAAAGAGGTAAATTTGCGATCCAGGAAACCCGAAACTGTCCGAGTAGGAGTAGTGTTATTTGCAGAAATGTATTCAGTTGATAACTGAGTACGGTTCTGCAAATAGCAAACCGGAGCCGTGACAGCTGCAAAAAAAAGCATGCATTTACAGGAGGAAGCATGCCAATGGCCAAAAATACAGCCATTGGCAATGGGAAGTGATGCAAAATAGAAATAAAATAACTTTTTTTTTCATCCCGATCTCCGGGGTTTAACCATAGCGCAGCGCCGCGCAAATGCGCTGCATCCTAAAAACCAGAAAATTAATAATTAAGAACCACAAATGTGGATGTTATAGCTAAAATGAATTTACAATGCAAGTGAATGGCAGGCTGAAGACAACATGGCCACTGATAGAGGTTGCTAAGGGGGAAGCTCAGTCTAAGAGATGTAACCAAGCATTAGTAGGCAATCCTATGCAAATGAGAGTTAGGATAGTGAATCACAAGTTTACATAGGAAATGAGCACAGTCAGTGAAGTGTAGGAGCAGGATAAGGAGAGTAACAAAGTAGAAGATAGGTGACATCACGAGGGGGGTATGTATGAAAGGAGTGAAGCTCATTGGAGCAAAGTGTCATGTGTAGCTGACAATTGCATATTATTGAAAGAGGTGTGTCAACAGGTAGGCTAGGTAAAGTCAAGAAATGGAAGGTGCATGCCGTGGATAACATCAAAGTTTCTTGCTGAGTGTGCATGCGCACATGTGCGCACCAATAAACCCGAGTAAGACAGTGTGCGTGCGTGTTAGCGTGTGTGCGCTCATGTAAGCTTGAGTAAGCATATGTAAAGCTGTGTAAACAGTTGTAAGCATGTTTGCACAGGTGTGCGTGCATTTTAACAAGAATAAGTTTTAGTCTGTGTAAGCATGTGTGCGTGCGTGTGAGCTGCTGCGCATGTGTTTGCACTTGTGTGCGCGATGCTCCCCCCTCAGGAAACAGAAAGGAAAAAGGAAGCACACCAAATAGTAGGGAAGTTACCAGGGAGTACTAGCCGAGCTAGCAGGTGAAAACAATCAGAATCAGGCAATTACCCAGGCAGAACAGTAGCCCAGCCCAGCCCACCACTTAAAACACTGCAAACAACAGTCCATTATGTTTCTTTCAAGAGACACTGCAACACTGCAGTAAGCTAATAGAAGTGAAAACTGAAAAAGCTGTACTGAGACAAAAAATGTTAGGGGCTGCCATTGCTGTTATAAGGCGACATATGCAACATGCTGAAGGTGGTGATAATGCAAATGCTGCTGGACAACCCACAGTGAGAAGACTTAGAAGAGTGTACAGGTCCAGGGTAACCTACCAGGGGCTACATGAGCTGGAGATAGTGGAGCGTTATAGAGTGGACAGAGACCTCTTGCAGTAAATTGTTGAGCTGTGCAGACCACGCCTCACACACAGAACCAACAGAGGGGAACCCATCCCAGTGGAAACTAAGGTATGTGTTGGCCTAAGAATATTAGCAACAGGTACCTTCCAGAGACCAACTGGTGATATGATGGGGATATCACAGGCATCAGCATCCAGGGTACTGCACCAGTTCCTGGATGCCATGTCAGCACATGTCGGTGATCATGTATACTTACCCAATTCCCGTGAGGTATTGGCCAGCAATATATGTCTCTTCCAGCAAATAATGGAATACCCTGAGGTAGTGGGTGCAATAGACTGCATGCACATACACATCAAAGCACCAGCCGGTGAGCGGGGTAAGGGTCTACTTCAACCACAAGGGCTTCCCCTCCATCAACTGCCAGGTCATGTGTGATGCCCAGGGCATAATACTGAATGTGTGTGCTGGCTGCCCTGGAAGTTGCCATGATTCCCATATCTGGCATCTGATGCAGCTGTACCAGACATTTGCCAATGGGGACATCCCACATGGACACCTAGACAGTTCCCCTGCCATTGGAGGAGTGAGTCCAGGTGTTATTTTGGATAGCACAATCCATGCAGTCCACTAGGTGTCCATAGAATGTGTATGTAAAGGATTCAGCAGTCTGAGCCATACTTACCACTGACCCAGGGTCCCTGAAGGATACCACTGTGGTATGGAGAAGTGTGACGTTTGCTTTTGGGAAGTTCACCAAGATTACCCAGGATGGGTGTGGGGATGGGATATGGATGTCCAGTGAGATAAAGTATGTTCTGTCCTTACCAATGAGGGGTATATCACAGATGTGGAACATAGAGTCCCCATGTTGGTGATGATCATGTCCAATACATTGTCCCCTCTTGTGGGTGTGGTGACCGGTTGTGCCATAGCATATGAGTTTACAAATTGTAGCAACTGTTGGGCGAGGGTGTTGGGTCCTGAGTACTATCCCCAGTCAATGTGTGTGTATTTGATGTCACCCAGTATAATGGTGTTTGGGGAGACTGTCATATTGTCCAGTGTTCCCCGGAAAGATGAGTATGGTTGCTGAGTTTGTAAGTGTGGCCTGTAGCAGGCAACAAACCAAAAGGCAGATTTGCACAATGTTAGGTGCATATGTATGGTCTGTAATGCTTTGTGCAGTGCTACCAACCCGGCTGTATGTGTATATGTGATGTATATGGATACTCCCCCTATTTGTGTTGGCCATTCCAAGTTATGTGGTCAGAAAGCATGGTACGAAATATAACCTGGTAGTGCTGGTGTGCATGTGGGAGCCTGAACCATGTGTCTGTTAATGCGCAGATATTGCTATTCTCCATACTGAGGAGATTCCTGAGTGTGGTCAATGTGAGGGTAATACATCTGGTGTTGTGCAGCATTAACCTCAGTGTCATGTACTCTGTAATGTCTATGGAGGTAGGTCTGTCTTTTGAGCCCTACTTAAATAAGGCAGTATGGTGGCAGCAAGTGCCTTAGCCAGTATTCAAAACTCCAAGGGTGACAGGTGCAAGCTGTCCATAGGGAAGCTACGTGGCATGTCGAGCATGTCACCCCAGGCTGACAGACACTGTATCCCCTTTCAATAACACCAATATGTTAGCCAACTGTTAAACGTGATCAGTTTGTTGGTATACTGAGACATCATACTTGGTGAGTGTAAGATGCTAGACAAGGTCAGGGTCATACTGGCCTGGGCTACATGATCAGAGAGTTCCTCTATGTATCATGTCATGTGGTCCAGGGAGGAACATCTGAAGTTGTACATACCAGCATGGACAATGATGGAGCCAGTCCTGGACTTGCTTTGGAGTGACCTGAGTGCATGTGTTATGTGGCGGATCCTGGCACCTGAGAGACAGCTCAAAGTGACTATTCCCTTGTTTGGCCTGGTGAGTGGGAAGTCAGTGTGTCTGACATTAAGTGTCACCTAGTACAAGTGTATCAGGTGTGTTGTTTAGTCCAAAGGGCAGTGACTGTGTGGCACACTGACATTGTGAACTATGTGAAATGTGGGTATTGTAGTGGGGTATCAGTTGTTTGTGTGTCTGCTTTGGAGGTCTCTGCTGCTTAGGCAGAGTGTATGTAGAGCCTCCGAGTATGTGTATGTGTGATAATGTGGTGTGAATGCTGTCACTATCGGTGTATGTGAGACTGATATGTGGTGTGTGTGGTCACCTTCCCCACCTGATAGACCATGCCAGTCATGGGTCGAGAGAGCTCAGCCTCCTGTATGTCAATATTGTTGCGTCTCTCACATATATCTGAGAATGTTGGGAGGAGGAGAGGGTTGTCTGTGTACATGAGGCAGATATGACATTGTGTCATAACCACAATATTCACTAGCTTGACTGGAGAGTACACACGAAACTGACCCCTGGACATGCCAGTATATTATGATGACATACCCTGTAGCCTGATCACAAAGTATCAGTAGGGTGTTAAGTGTGTAAAAGAGTATAACTGGGATTAGTGCTCAGGTTTGTTGGTGTTTTGTAAAGAGTAGCTGAAAAGGAGTCCAGACTGAGAATCATGACATGTCCTTCAGCTATGTCATAAATAGTAATGTACACTCATATATGTCCTGAGTCAGGGCCAACTGTACCTTACTGACAATGCCAACATCCTGTCAGACAGGCCCATATATACATGCCCATCTCCCACTGACGATAGTCCCTGACATCATACCAGGAGATATCATGTGTAAAATGGCTGATCAGCTCCCGCCAAAGCCAAGAGCATGGCAGCAATTGGATTACAATGTTTCCCAATATGTATCATGCATGCACTACAGAACAAACAAACCCTGCACCTGAACAGTCTGTTGAGCCTCACCCACTCCACAGGGTCTGGAACCGTCAAATGTGTTACAGCAACATATGGCACTCCCACAAGTGTGGGTGCACAACACACCATGGGAAGTATAGTCCAGTAAGCCTATAAAGTCTGATCTGCAAGGCCATGGAGTGCATCATGGCTGAAGTCATTAACAGAGCTATTGGAAGCTAACAAACATACAACCCTACCAACTGTGGTATGTTCATGTACAGATCATGGTTCCCAAACATGCTACACCATTTGCAAGGCAGCCACCCAGGACATACATCACTGAACAGAGCTACAGATGTCCCACATAGACTTTGCATAGCTCTTCATCAACATCACAGACACATGTCGTATCCACAAAACCAACAATCTGTGCATAGATATGTGTTGACATATGAAGGGATGTCAATGTGTCCACAGATAAATCACACAAGGTGCGACACACAGGGTCCTGTTCAAGCTGTTGATACCTGCCGACCCACATGGATAATTCCTGGGATTGCATAAAAGAAAGTGCACACACATTTCCATGTCCAGTCTGATGATGTCAGCATCCTACAAATATACCAGGAGAACAAAAAACACCCAATAAAGCATATAGTGCACCATGTTAATGCATATCTCTATAGTGTCATAACATAGGTAGGGGTTTGAATCTTACAAGTGCTGACTGTGTGTGTGTGTGTGTGTGTGTGATTTCCTTTGAGAAGAGTAGCCTTTTTGGAGACTGGGAAAACACATTAAAAAAGGCACATCCCTCTTTGGAATGTCTGATGATGTCAGCATCCTACAAATATATCAGGTGAACAGAAGCCACCCACTGAAGCATATAGCACGCTGTGTTAATGTGTATTTCTCTAGTATCATAACATAATTAAGTAGGGGTTTGAATCCTGCAAGTGCTGACTGTGTGTAATTTCCTTTGAGAGGAGTAGCCTTTTTGGAGACTGGGAAAACACATTAAAAGAGGCGGGTGTGTGGTTATGCCATATGTAGCATGTCTTTGTGTACTGCATATGATAAACGTGTTATGTTGTGTACAGGTGTTGCAACTATGCTTATCTAATGTGCAATACGGGGTTGCCACAACTGTGTCTTATGCTCTGTGTATTGCATGTCAGTGAGGCAGTTACTGACATTACTGAGCTGTGCAACGTCTTACAGCAAACATGCATGGCATGCATTATGCGTAGGTGTGTTATGTGTACATGGCCTACACCACACCTATGACATGCATATTTCATTACCAACATTGCAGTTATGTCACACTCACCAGCATGGATTGGCTACCCTGCTGTCACACCAGAGGGACATACGAGAATATGAGAGAGTTCGTCAGTGGCCACAACTGTGGCATTGCTACAGTGGGTATGCTAAACTGCAGTATAACAACAGTCAACAGTCACAGGTGTAGAGATATTATTCGAAATATCAGTATCGCACAACACTAGGCAGCGGAACTGCTAAACACACAGTACACATCCCACGTAGACATAATCTAACAATACAGTTAACTGTCGTCTACAGATAGGGCATGTTACCTGCTTGCTCCAGGTGGATGTGCTGGGTGGATCCGGCCTCCATGACAACACATGTCAGAGGTTGATGTTGCTGTTGTCCAGGAGCCACCACGCTTAGGAGTAGCTCCTCCACTCTGGTGAGGGGGGGATGAATGGCCACCCCCACCACCTGTGGCAAGCTGTTGTCTTTGGATATCAGATGCACGCTGCTGGACACGTCTAATTAAATTACTGCAGTGATGGCGTACCTGCTCATATGTCCAGTTATGCATACCTATGTCATTTACCCAACAAACAAGTTCCTGCCACAGTGCAGTCTGCTCCTGCTGGTGCTGGCTGCTTCTGGAGAACAGCATTGTGTACTGCTGCAATAGGCTTTGTAGTATCACCTCTTCCTCATCTGCTGTGTAAGATGGATTGCGTTGGTGGGCCATCTGGCTGAAAAAGATATGAACAATATGTGTGAGCGAGTCCTGTGGCACACTTTACACCTTTAACCATAGATATCACTTTACTGACATATATACCATCCTATTGTCTGTGAGAGGTTATACACATTCAATACCACTTATTGGTTCTCAGGCCACAACTAACTAACAGTGCCTGGCACACTCTATACATCACACCACTATACAACAGTACCTGACACACTGTTTGTGACACATTGCACAACTTCAAGACAGGGGTGTATATCACACCACTGCATGAACAGAGATGTCATACATTGCGATGGATGCAAAGTACAGGTACAGTAGTACCAGTCAACCACCCTAGTCATTGATGCCATAGCCCTGCCTAACAGATGTGTACAGTTGTTACTATAGGTGGCATACTGCTGTAGCAGAGTATATATGTTGTTGGATACACATGTATACCCTGTAACAGACATATGATTGCAGCCATTGTACAGGCATGATTACACACACATCAGACAAACATACAACACACCACTGTATGCCAACACAGATGAGCATTACCTGTGTACCATACAGTACTGTGTGCCACTACTTACACACCCTTATGCCTGAGTTTTGTCCTTTGTGCAGACTACAGGAAACACACATGACAGTGTTTCCAAGCAATGTGAACACACACCATACTGTGCTGTTTAGGCCTACAGCTTCAGGTAGTACTACAGTTCATATGGGAGTTGGATTCACCAGCAGTACCACTCACTAAGCATACATGTATTGCTTTAGCCTACAATGAGACACCACATTCATCAACAAGGAACTACATCACATCATATGCCGTACTACTATGTTTGCCTAACAGTACATTACACATCATTTGCTGTCCTCACAGCTAGGATGGACACTACCATGTCAGATATAACTTCACACTAAGCTATCACACCTTTACAGACCTTGCACACATTCAGCGTTACACTTATTCAACCTCACATAGCATGTATTGCATTGACTACATGTGTGAGTGCATAGTGTCCTATGTAGGTAATATGCTGTTGGCCCTAGGGCCTACAGCAGCCTAGCCATATGCTACCCTGGCCTTTGACACACATGTACTTTGATTTCACTTGCCCCTGCCAACCAGAACCACAGAAGTGTTTCCTTGGGTGTATTACCAATCTCCCACACAATCATCAGGGGTATTTATGACAACTGCTCATGAGGAGCCTTGTTTGCTATTGTTAGGTGGTCTATTCCAGTGTATAGCATATCTCTGAGATGGGAACCTATCCCTCCAGCATGTGCTGTTTAGTGAGCTGACAAGGTTTAGGGCCCTAGAGCGTGTATTCCGGATGGATTGTGATATGTTGCCATGGTGGTTGCCACCCAGCTATGGGTGTGACATACCTCTGTATGTCCAGCAGAGGTCACCTCTGTGTGGCCAGTATGCAATACAGTGTAGATGTGGTTTTGTGAGTCAGTCTGCATAGGGCATCTGTTTGCGGCCAGTATTACCCTTTGGGAGGTATGTCTATGGCCTTTTCACCTGGTGTAGTTGTCATGTGAGGTACATACCACCCAGGGCATTGTGATGATTAGAGGGGAACACTGCCCTATATTTATATAAATGACACACCTGTTGTCATGACACATAACACACAGACTGATTACAGGTGTAGTGTGGTACTGTCTTCATCAAAGCGGAGGCTACTGTCTACCTGTGTCCCATGTTCACTTATCACACCTTCACTGTTAGGTAGATCTCTACCTATGTGGTAGTTAATGGGTACAGTGTTTTGGAAAGGAGGAATGGCACTGCAGTATCAACACTTGTCTACAGTCCATGCATTGGTCACCACACACCTGTTGCAGTACAGATGACCCAGTGTCACTCTGTCTCTCCCTCTCTCTCTATATGGCTATATATATATATATATATATATATATATATATATATATATATATATATATATTATGTATATGCATATCTATACACATACATGTACACATCCATTTCTGTACACATGGATGTACATATAGGCACATGTACAGTCCACCTTTCATGGTGGGGATATCACTTATGCGACAGTTGAGGGATTTGTACAGTCATGTGATTATATTGCACGGTGTTGTGCAGAATGCATGTGGGTGTCCCCAGCCCATGTAGCATTAGCAGGCCTCACTGGCTGTAACACAGCAGATCTGACAAATCAGTCCCACAGCATTTAACCACCACATGACATATATCAGCACTGCACGCTGTTTAATAGGCCACACACTATGACCTACATGGATATATGCACATATCAAGCTTCAATGACAGATATCTGTCCACCCTTCACTAACAGTGGCAGTATGTCCCCTGCCCTATGCACATGTGCTGATACAGATAGATATGTACTGCTGCCACACATAGATGATTTGCAGTGTGTAAAGTACTCTTCAGGAACATCTACTACGTGCCAACACATACATGTGAGTTACATACCTTACCTTTGTATTTCCCTGCTCCGTGTGTTACGGTTTTGTAGGTTTTTATTTTTATTATTTTTCTTTTGGTTGTTTGTTTTGGGTTTCCCCCTCTATTACGGCTTATTTCTCAGTTTCTCTCTCTGTTGTTTATCTGTCTCTGTCTGTGTCTGTGTCAGTCTCTCTCTCTCTCTCTATCTCCCAGCACCTGCAATGACAGAATTGCATGTGTGGACTGCAGGTACAGCCTGCTTTTCTAGGTATCTGCACTTGTGCATGTGACAGCCTCTGCACCAATTGCTGCCCACCATCCAGTAATTGCATGCAGCCTGCTGTGTGGTGATTGCATTACTAACTGTGATTGCAGCCGACTGCTATAAAATGCTAGGTTAGGTAGGCGTAGCCCTTTCAGCTGTCCAAGGTGGGGCCCATGCTTGTTTGCTCTGGACACCGTTGTGTCAGTCAGAAGGTTGGTATATGTCTCTTATCTGAAGCTAGGTTTGTAGCCAGTTATATGCATGTTGTACTCAAACCTGAATGTTGCTGCTTCCAGTACACACTTCTCAACGTAGTCATGTACTCACCCCTCCAAATGCTAACACAGGATACATGGGAGTATGTACTTTATTTCTGACTTACACAATTAACTGCCATACAAATGTGGTTATTGCACTGTATTCCTGTGGCCAGTATTTATCCTGATCTGATACTGTGTGGTGTTTGTAAGGTGCTACTGTAACATTATTCCCTGCTAGGATGGCTGGTTCTCCTTTCACAGTCATGTCATGCAATTCCACAACAACTGCTGGTAAAGACCCACAGAACAGGATTTGTGTTATACCATTCCTAATTTCCATTTACATTCCCTCATTGTAATGCATGATATATTTATTTCAGAACCAAGCTATTTGTATATCTGCTGTGGCTTAGTGGTAATTTATGCAGTCTATTGTGTCAATGGTCTGGGGTTCAAGACTGGCAGAGGTTTTTTCTTTTGCTGATCAGCAGAACAAGGGCCCTGCCATAGAGTGACTAAGGCACTTTTAAGCAGTTGTAAGCGGGTTTGCACGATGCTTAGCTAAGCGCACACATGCGCACACTCGCTTAAACCCACTTACTACCGTTTAAAAGTGCTTACTCCTGCTAACCCCTGTGCTAATTTCTTTTAAAGAAAAGAAAATGGGGAGACAGGAAAGTGGTGAAAAAGGGGGCACAAAGAGGGACAGACAGTAGGTAAACAAGCTCGGGATGTGCAGGACGGGTGTAGGGAAGGTCCATAGCTGCCCATTTCTTTACCAGCAACAGCTGTGCATATGCAATAAATTTGGAGTGATATTTGAAACCTTCCACCCCTGGGAGAAGGGTGAGGACAACAAAGTATGTTGTACTGCCAATTATAATTATCAGTTTACATGTCCAATGGTCATGTGTGCGAAATGGGCAACTATGTATGGGGCGTAATTTTTTTGTGGGTACAGATTGCCCATTTTGTTTTTTTTGTTTTTTTCAGGTGAGAGTGGGAAGTGAGGTAGAGGAAGTAGGTATGTCCAGGGAGGTAGGTTGGGGAGGTAAACAGACAAGACAGACAAGACGCATACAGGGGCGGTGTATGACACATGGGGTGGGTGAACACAATTGATGGGGTTGGATGTTTGGAAATCGCAAGCCCATGAGCCCACAGATGGTAACAGTAGAACTGAGATCCCCACCCATGGGCAGTCACCACTGCACCTTCACAGCCCAGAAGGTGGCTGTGCTGGGGGCTGCGTAGGATGGGCAGGCTCACCCGTGAGATGCACCACTCTCGCCTCGAGCTGGTGTAGGGGATCAGCGACTGAACGCTGGATCTCCCTACGCACCACAACCTGGATCCTTCCAAGGGTGACAGGTGGCCCTTCTCCACCCATGCTTGCATGGGGGGGATGAGCCACATCCCCTGCAGTGCTTCCACCCAAAGGTGGCACAGGACCAATGGAGGAGGGGATCCCGGGCTGGGCACCAGGCCTCCTGGTGCCAGGTGCACTCGCCAGCTGAGGAGGGACAGGTGGGTCCGCTGGGACCGGCCTTCCCATACGTTCTGTGATTAGGTGTGTTTAATTACAACATAAACAACAGCATTCCAGATTAGTTGTAACAGCATGAAGTAATAGTCCCATTAACCCAACACACCAAGGTTCCAACAGTTAAACAGCAAGCATAACACATGCATATATTGAACCACAGTGGAAACTCCAACAGCATGCAGGGATGTTTGGTAGCAACAGGCCACCATGATTGTGGTGTTTAAACAGGGCGCATGCATCAACGTGAATGCAACTATTTATAGAACAATAGGACATATGTCCCAACAAATATTTAACATTACACATACCCACTGAGGTGTGGAATTGCATAGTTTATGCACATACAGTAGGGTGTAGAAAAAACCTTGGTTAACATCTTATAATTATCTTTTAGTCTACACTAGATTCCTGGTGACTGCAGGTGTATATCCCCTACATGTATTATTACACCTGCCACCATACATTAGGTTGTGAACTGGGTTTGGCTAGTTCAATATATGCCTGACCTATATCTGGCATACTAACTGTCCAGGATGCAGATGTTACTGCTACATATTTCTTGATTGCATTTCTATTTCTTTATCTACATGTCTGGGATGTTTTCACATGACATTTTCACTTCGATTTCTACAGAACCCTGCATTTCTTGACACACACTCACATTTCTGAGGATAAAATAACATGCTACACGTGTGCCAGATTTACTTATGCATGCCAGCCAGTAACTGACTGTTGCGGACTGTATATATGCTTCACAGCTACTAGCACTTCCATCACCCACTTTATATGGGACTGCACAACTCTGGGTTGCCAGCACTTTTTCAAACAGTGCTATTTGTATAATGCAAGGGTACAACAATATTTCAAACTCTGTGATACAGACACACTCTGGGTTTTAGACCTTTATTAATGGCATTACACACTTTTCCACAAGCTCACTCCTTTATTTGTTTTAACGGTGCATATGGCAGACATGTTCAAGACATATTATACCTTTAATAATAGGTTAGAACACTCTTTTTTCAGGCTCACTCACTTATTTTATATGACAGTGCCTGCAGAGATATTATTCCAGACATATGTTACCTTTCTTAATGGGTTACTACACTCTTTTTCTGCCTCTCTGACGTTTTTATCTAACAGTACATGCAGAGGACTTATTCAGGCAATTTTATGGCTGTATTATTGGACTACAACACTTTCTTTCATGCTCTCTCCCATATGTTATATAACAATACATGCAGAATAATCACTAACCTGCCTGGTGGCGCAGCCTTAGCAGCCTATCACTATAGGCTTGCTGATTTGAAGCACAGTCACCTGCAGCTGTAAAGTAAATGAAGGGATATTGAGACATACTTATCCATTATACATACTCAATTATCAATTCTTACATACTGCATTCCATGGCTACATACTCAGTTGTGGGGCATTCTGCATCCCATGGGCCTCCTGTATCCATTGATTCAGGTGGTCCTGCTTCCATCTCTTCAGGTCTGCATGGTGGTGATGGACCTGCTCACCAGTCCGAGGAATGCCTGTGGCACTGGTGCGGTCATGGAGCTAACCGGTTCCAAGCCTCTGCCTTGTACTCTGTCCTTGCAACTGGCCCTGCAGGAGTCTTGACTCATGACGGTGGACAAGGAGCCAAACCATGTATTTTGACTCCTCGATGCCCTAACGTTGTACTCAGAAGCATGTTCCCTCTCCGACACCAGCCATTCTAACTGCAGATGTGAGCTACAATCAGTTATGGCATCTATTCCCACCTATGGGGCTTAAATATGCTGTATTTCCCGCACTTTTTTGTGATTGGCCGTTTTTTTTAATTCTCGACTGACTGGAGACCTGCTTAGTAATGGTTAAACTACATTTAGTAAGTATTTGTATGTCAACAGTGGCTGTTTCCCCTAAGTTGTCATGGCTTAGTGGTTCTGTACTTTGCTTGTGATGCACAGAGTCCTGGGTTGAACCTTGTCATTCATTTTATTTTCATACTGTCCAGACAGGCTAGGGGGTGTGGCTGTGTTTAAGCAACTTTGCTCTACGTTGCTCCTCGGTGCCCTACAGTGCCCTGGTTGGTGCAGCGCGCACATCCGCACACACACATTGTGCTGGTTAAAGTGCTATTCCGCTATGGGCACCTCTATTGCACTGGGTTAACCATTCTTAAACTATGGGCACCTCTATTGTGCTGGGTTAACCGTTATTAAACTATGGGCAACTCTATTGTGCTGGGTGTAGTGCTGCTTACCTGCAGGCAATTATATATCAGGATCATTTAAAATATTAATTTTGTTCACTGATACATTGGCCATTTCACTGTGTTTTAGTACTATTTACACATATTTGTTTGGTATTATTTCATATACTGATTTAAAAATAAATACGAAGGGGAGTGGTGGGACTCGAACCGTGAATGCCTTTTCTTTGTGTGAATGCTCTACCATTACACTTTGCTATTTGGTGTGATTTGCATAAACATTCTTTCTTATGCTCTTTCATGTCAGAATTGCTAACTCTAGCTAAGCAATAGGCACACCGGCGCAAATACGGGCAGCTATTTTGGGAATTTAAAAAAAATAAATTTCATGTTTTGCTTTTTATAACTGTGATGGGGGTTTACAATATCAGGGAGTGTGGTGTTGGGTGCAGACTCGCTCTTGTGTATTTGCTTTTACTTTTCAGATGCTTGCAGGGGCGTGGACATTTAGACTGCTCGGCAGTCAGACACGCCCCCTGCTTTCTTACACGGTCCGTGTACGACTTACGGTTGGGTCAACATGCCCTCATGCATATTCATGGCATGCTGACATCATACCATTCAACTGCAGCCTCCGAGTAAGACTTATTAAGTCTTACATGGAGGATTCGTGAATCCGGGGGTACGACTTTCAACAGTAGCTACCTTACTGTTTCATAGGAGCTGAAGTCTAGGACTAGGCTTGGTCTTAAGTGAACTATCCTTGGGCAGAAGTAAATGCAAATCAATAGCCCAAATCTTATACTATTGTCAGAACAAATTTGTTTGGTACATTTTAATAACATTTTCAAGCAAAGCTTGCATTCCTTATGTGTGGCAGGAGCAACCCTTTTATTATATGAAGCCAATGTAATGCAGTTATTTTTGTGCTTTGATAAAGATGTTGAGTGACTCAAAATGATCAGTCAGTAAAGCACTATCCTGAGTTTCTCATTCATTTCAGTTGTTGCAGACTTGTCTTATGATATCACACTCCCTCTATCCTCTAATTTCCCATTTCATCTGCCAAATTTCCCTTTTAATGTCTACTTCTCCCTTGAGGAACAAAGACAGGATGGAGGTCTGCTTACTTATGTTTAATGTCATAAGTTTCCACTCTTAACATTGCTGCTCTTCAATCATTGAACTCATCAATGCACAATCACTCCTGTCACAACTCATATACAGTCACTTTCTGATTTGCCTTACTAGCGTGCTCCTAACCAGTGATATTAATGAAGAAAGTGTGTATCAAGTGACAGTTTGTTCCCAAGTTCTATTTTTTTTTCAAATCATGCATATAATCTTTTATTCGTTTAATAGTGGCTTTGTCTTCAGGTCTTCTAGATTGTTTTCATCCATTTATACATTAGCATCTCATTACTGGTCAAATTTTGAACCAGTCTATCAGGATCACTTACATTTCAGGGGTGCAGGGGGGCTTACTTCTCCCCCACAAAAAGATTGTTTTGTGTTTTCTTTTTAACAATTTTCAGCTCACTGTTTCTGTCAACTATCTTTCAGAGAAAAAGTGAGATGAAAAATGATTCTGTGAAGACTCAAAGGTAAATTGCATTTACATTTCTCTGGAACAAACTTGCTCTGAAAGTGAAGCAGTGTGATTCACTATCTTCCTTTAAAAGGGAGCTAGACAATTTAATGGGCATTCATTAATTCATTCCTGCTATGACTGGCCTGCTCCTCCTTGGAAAGGGAGATAAGGCCTAAGATAGGCAATGACAGGGTGTTATCCACTCCTGGCGCTGTACTTTCCATGATGCTATGATTGTATGATTGGCATTATACACTTTTGTGTGTGTGTGTGTGTGTGTGTGTGTGTGTGTGTGTGTGTGTGTGTGTGTGTGTGTGTGTGTGTGTGGTGCTTTTTCCTTCATTTGAACATAATGCTTAAGTTGGAGAGGCAGGGATTTTCTCACTGTGTTTTACATTATTAAAAGGCATTTGATGAAATTAATTTTTTGACTTACCTCCTAGACAACATTAAGCATGTCAGAAGATTTCAGACAGCTCTGAAGAAGTTTTATAAAAATTGAAGTGTACAGTTTCTTTTCGTCATATAGTTTGTGCCTCTCCATATAGCTTTTTAAGATCCTCATTTGAAGTTTAGTTTATCCGTTGTTCAGCATCAGTCAGTTCCTGCAATATTTTAATTGTTGACTCAATGCTCAGATGCATATGTTTCCAAAATACCTAGGTTATTCCAACTTGATAAATTTTGTTACTTTTCCTTATAGACATTAGTATTCAGAATGTAAAGAAGGAATTCCATATCCAGCCCACCTTATATAATACCCATTATTTCATCTGTAGTAATATATACTAGAGAAATGACTGTATATAGTGCTCCCTTTTGCAAGGAATGTATTTTTGACTTAACATTCCATGTAGACATACCACAACTGACTACATTTAAGTCTGAGTTAAGCTACTGCATCACTAACTGATAGGTAGCAGTTTATTGAAGCATCTGAAAAGTTTACTAAGCTGCCTAAAACTGTTATAGTGCCTTAGCAAAACACATTTTGGAGAAAGGTACAAACCATTGCCTGAAGTCTGTGGTAGTAGAAGTAGTTCATGAAAGTCTTAGGTTAGGTGACATGACTAATGTTATAGAAGGGAAATAACTGAGATGGATTTTGAGATTTTAAGCACATAAAGGAGCAGGTTTGAATTAATCTGTTCAGCTTAAGCCAATTCTGAAAGATAGGAGGCTTTTTAAATAAGTGTATTGCTATGTTTTTTTATAGCAGAAGTCTTCTATAGTATCTGTGTTCTACCTTAAAAAGTGTTCTGTTTTTTAAATGTTTATAGTTTTTGTAAGTGAATATTTTTTATTGGTCAATATTTGATTGGTTGTATTTTAAATACTTGAGTGATGGAGGGATTATTTGTATGGTCTGAAGAAGCAATTTTATCGTGAAAGCGCTCACCTGTATCGATGTGGTCTACTTGGCTGTCTGTCAGAAATGCTCTGCATTTTATGTGGGCAAGACTGACAGACAGCTAAGATTTAGAATAAGGGAACACATTAAATATTAGGAATGGTGTTGCCACTAATGCGTTAGCAAAACATGTGTCCTCTGAAGGCAATGACCATAATTTTATTTTCTCAGTTATTGAGAGAATTGTTCCAATGAGAGAGGTGGTGATATAAGGAACCATACAGAGACCTCTGAAACTAGGTGGATTATCAGATTAAGAGCTAATAAAGGAAAGGGCCTTAATGATAGAATACCCTTGAAACTAGTTCTGAAGAATAGGAGGTTGTTCAAATGAAACTAAATTATTTTAATGAAAGACAGAGAAACATATTAAATATATATTTTAATTGTTTTTAACTAATGCATTTTATGTTACAATGTTTATTACTTCTCTATACTTGATTTTTCCAGTATGACTTTGTACATATTGCAGAATGACTGGTTTTACGTTAAGTACTAATTACTTCAAGCATTAATTGTTTGATTTGATTGGTTTGAATACTGTTTAAATATAGTTGGGTAGGAAGTGTTTGTTTGAAGGTCTGAAGAAATGATATGTGTATCATGAAAGCGCTTACCTGAGTGAATACATTTACCTTGGATTTTACCTACGTTTTATTTATTCTTGGACTGTGTTTAAACTAGGACATTCTGTGCCTTGGTTACTTCACCATTTCTTTGTGGATTTTCAGTCTAATGATAGTCACTATCCATGGCTCATGCTTTCTTTTCTCATTGCCTTTGGATACCAGGGTAAGGGGAACTGACAATCAATACCAGATGAGGGATCAAGTGTCACAGCAGAACAGAGAAGGAAAAGAAAGAAGATCATTGGCTGCCATTCTTCCTATATATAAATCTGTGATCTGTACTGTGACTGTAAACATCTATGCCTTTTATGGATGAAACATCTTAAGTATATTCTGACAAGTATAACTAATGGGAACCAGAAAGGGTTTGTTCAGACTAGCCACACTAACATTGTAAGAACTCTAATTCTCATTATTAAACATTGAGTCCAAAATGACTAATTCCGCTTCTCAAATGAATAGTAATTTATGCATAGGCTACCCTTCAAAACCATCATTCCCTGTACAGTTCATACAAAAAAAAAAAAAAAAACGCATTATACATCAACATCAGTTTGCTTTTTGTAAAAGTAGCTCACATCCTTTTCAATCTTTTATTCAGTAAAGGAAAACTGGGCAAGGCCTCCACTTATTCCCTCTCAAATTTGCTATTGTCATAGACCCTCTACCCAACTCTTCTTATATAAAAATTAATTTCTGTTAATGACTACATTTAAAAGGAATGACATTTGGATTATATTCTACCTCACAAATAAATCCAGGTTTCTCATTACTTTACTAATGGACCATTGTAAAAATCCCTCATCTGTCATCTGGTTTCAAGACAAACATGTCCAAAACAAAGGTCTAATGTCCAATTACTTGCCAGTATCACAGATTTAACCTAACTTTTCATGTAAATGACATATCCAGAATATATGCCATCTATGGTATCCATCCCCAATACTATTCCAGAAGTCATGTGAAAAATGACTAATCTAATTATGTCATCTGTTGAAGACTCGAAACTTATTTTGTGCTTTGAGCAGTGCCTTCAAGAGATTGCAATGATTTTCTTCCATAACAACCAATGTTAGAAGAATTTTCTGGGCCTACTCTACATGTTCCAAACATTTTTATGCATGTTGATGAAAAATATTGAAAATCTGGAAAAACCTAGAGAAAACATTGGCCGGGATTCATGAAGCTCGGCGCAAGGCCGGCGTAAGGCTTGTGCCAGCCGTGCGGCGTATATATGTAGTAGTCGCCCCATATGCATATTAATGAAGGAGCGCAGCCGCCACAGCCACATGCATAGGAAACATGCGCGAGTGCATGGGGCGTATCGAAGTTGCGCATGGAGGCGTGTCAATGTTGGCTCTCGATGAGCAACCTAAACTGCTGAATATTATATTCCACCTGCAATAGTAATCGCACCTATCAGTGTCCGTGGATACCGAAACGTATGCAAAGCATGCAAGATAGTCCCTTCGAACAGAAAATGAAGAAGCAAACAGAAATGCATGGTAGGGAATAACGGGTCCCTACCTTTGAATAAATGACATAAAAACCATGTGCCCGTGGACCAACGTAGTGTTGATAGCTATACCATGTGGAAGTGAAACGTATCATATGTTAGCGCGCTGCCAGTAGGTACGTCCAGCCCAATGGAGTGGGTCACCAGCTGACCCATAATGTGAGGGAGGGTACATACCTGGGCAGATGTGTCCATAACCAAATACACGAGGAGAAATGTAGATATCTGTAGTGACTGTATGTCCGAATCATAGCTCACAAGGTATGTAATAGTCACATACAAAAGGTATGTCCATATTTCACATACCAAATGTGATAGGAAATATAATACGCATGTAAATGAAACAGAAGGAGCATATAAACAGCTACAACAATAAGAACACATGTAGGCCAAAAGGAACAGTATGATCCATACCGTCGACTAAGATTACCACCTGTCCCATTTTGCGAGCGACAGTCCCTCTGTGGGCAGATGTGTCCTGACACAAACTTGTAAAAATGGCAAATGTCCAGAGATTATAGGACATAATTATACTTTAGACGTCATGTAATAGTTGCATTAAACAGTTATTCTCTGTACGTATATTACATAAATGTCATAAGAAACAGAATAAGCCACCGAAATGCAACAAGAATAAGCTTAGATATAGGCAAGAATTGTACGTTCTGCCTGTCGAACTGACCGTGGGTATGTGTCGGCCTGTAAAATGTGCTGTATTCACTGCAAATGCCACACTGTGGCCAATTGAAAAGGTGGAAACACTAACGTCGACTGTGGGGAGGCATTGTCCACAGCAGTCGGATGTGTAAGGAATAGCTTGGACATAGGAAAAGGTGCCATCCTACCAATGAGTACAACAGGCTGGCAAAATCCAGAAGTCAGCGGTATAAGCTGAACTTGTATGTGACACAGTCGAACGGGTAGTACCCGGGTATACCAACCAAGTAATGAAAGTGAAGTATGGGCATGTACCTATGTGCGTGAGGTATAGCATGTGGAAAGCAAACATGGCAGGGTAGTCCACACAACCATAAAGGTACCTGACACATGTAGGGTAGTCAATGTGTTACTCTGGCCATGTCATGGGCCAACAACCAAAGTGGTGATCTATGGGGTGTGAGGAATTCGTGTGCGAGGGGTGGATGGGTAATGGTAAAATCCTCAAAGGCGATACTGTGTCATATGCAGAAAAGGTGAACCGGAGATGTACGAGGGGGCAGCGGGTGAAGTGGAAAGAAACACAAACGCATGTAGAAAAAGCTGCAAGACAAGCAGACAGGCCATAGTGTAGAACACAATCCCACAAACATATGAATATGGAAATGTGCGATACAAATGTATAGATACGTCACCATCACATACCTACAGATTGGTCCTGATGGAACTGGCCATAACAAATGCAACACACCTGGATGCATAATGGCCTACCCAGCATACCCTCCACATCACACAACCCACCCCCGTACCAGAACGTCCACGAAATCCAGCCGTACTTGGCCTACTGGTACGTTGCAGACACAGCTACACATAGTGACCCCTACGCATATGTAGTAGGTATTGTCACCCTAGGCAGCGTCAGGATTGCAAACCATGTATCCCCTGCATGTAAACCCCCCTGCACATTTTGGTAAAGCAATAAAAATCTTCGGTATCCGTCTTGTTTTGGTCATGACCAATTTTTGGGATATCCCTCATGGGATAACTAACCTGTGCAAATAGTAGAATGGGTATGACGACATGATGTCCAATCCTGTAGATATCTGGACAGAAGTCAGAACGTGCAGTAGAGGTCCATGACACTGTCCAGTCCTAAGTGGTCTTGCATAACCTACTACCCAGGATAAAACACCTTCCCGTGACACACGTGTCCCGACACGAATAGGCAGGAGAATATATTGCACACGTTCGCATAGTGGCAAACGGCATAAGGGTGAGGAAGACACTGACGTAAACAGGATAACCCTGATCAAGTGTGAGGGACACTTACTGTGTGCAGGCATGACCGACCATACCTGTCAACCTGTGTGAGCAAGATATCTGGACAGAGCCGTGAATACAAGTGAGACAAAGGTCCAAAAGCAGGGACAATTTGTAAAGATAGCTCATAGAAACATAGACATATGATAGAATAACAGTTTGCACATTGGCATTAATGTCCAGAGTATGAAGTCTGAATCCCAGCTGTCTGTCAGCACGTTCCGACTTCAGTCTTTAATGATGAGCTACTGCTCTGCCAGAACACAACAGCGTATTACAGAGGTCCATACCATACCACTCAACTGTCCAGATATTCGCAGAATGACCAGAGTTTTGCCTCATATTGTTGTTGTGTGCCTCCGACAATCTGCACCTGTCTGGTAAATAGCTGAGGATTGATGTCACTAAATAATGAGAAATATCTTGAGTTTAAGGCTACACATCCTTCAGAAAAGTCATGCTAATGAAAAACCTAGTATTCTAACAACGTTCTACACGTGTAAGAGCAATAGTTAAAAGGTGTCCCTATTTGTCCCCCCATCAGGTAGGTTTTGCGCAGATTTGTTGCTCTAAGAGGTTGAGAGGTATGGTCCGTACATATTTACAGTAACAACCCTTCAGATTTGTGTAATGTACAACTGCATACCTGTAGTCACTTCATGTCCAAACCAATAATCCCCATATGACTGAATACAGGTAATAGTCAAATGTGAATGGGAACACCCCTCACCGTGGAATATGGACTGTAACAACCCCACCCATAATATGTATTGCCAACAGAATAAGCTGCTGACAGGTGCCCAAACACCTGTATCTATAAACACAGGTAAAAATTCATAATAGGGAGAAACTCCCCATACATATGCTTCGTCTGACATTTGAACTTGGCCAGGGAAGTTCCGTTCACCAGGCAGACAAGCCTAAACCCAGATCACTACATGAACACCCTGACAATCAAAGACCAGTATGTGCCAGGACTATATGCCTTGGTGTTCTGCATATCCTTGGAGTGATTAACAATGCAGCTGGGGTACACAGCAGTAGGCAATAGGGAATGTGTAATATGTAGTACTACGTTTTTCCCAGCAGGTGTGAGGCATCTAAAAGCATGACTGACTCCGCAGGTGGACGGGAGCATGCGCACACACACAGACACACACACACACACACTTGGCAGGGCTGGGAATCAAACATACACCTGACTACCCTATCACACTACAGCATGATGCATTTACAGAACGCACTACCGAGATTACTAAACACAGCAGTCTCAGAGGCATACTTCTAGGTGCGTGTCATCATCCGCAAAGGCAAAGACGCCGGTAGGAAATATCTGTGGTGTGAGGCACCTAAAAGGCATGACTGAGTCCCGAGGTGGACGGGAGCATGCGCGCGCACACAGACACACACACTTGGCAGGGCTGGGAGTCGAACATACACCTAATTACCCTATCGCACTACAGCATGACACATTTACAGAATGCACTACTGAGATTACTAAACACAGCAGTCCCAGAGGCATACTTCTAGGCGTGTGTCATCCTCCGCAAAGGCAAAGATGCCGGTAGGAAATATCTGTGGTGTGAGACGTCTAAAAACATGACTGAGTCCCCAGGCGGATGGGAGCATGTGTGCGCACACACACACACACACACACACACACACACACACACACACACACACACACACACACACACACACACACACACTTGGCAGGGCTGGGAGTTGAACATACACCTAATTACCCTATCACACTACAGCATGACGCATTTACAGAACACGCTACTGAGATTACTAAACACAGCAGTCCCAGAGGCATACTTCTAAGCGCATGTCATCATCCGCAAAGGCGTCTAAAAACATGACTGAGTCCCCAGGCGGATGGGAGCATGCGCGCGCGCACACACACACACACACACACACACATACACACTTGGCAGGGCTGGGAGTTGAACATACACCTAATTACTCTATCACACTACAGCATGACGCATTTACAGAATGCGCTACTGAGAATACTAAACACAGCAGTCACAGAGGCATACTTCTAGGCGCGTGTCATCATCCTCAAAGGCAAAGACGCCAGTAGGAAATATCTCTGGTGTGAGGTGTCTAAAAGCATAACTGAGTCCCCAGGCAGATGGGAGCATGCACGCACACACACACACACACACACACACACACACACACTTGGCAGGGATGGGAGTTGAACATACACCTAATTACCCTATTACACTACAGCATGATGCATTTACAGAACGCGCTACCAAGATTACTAAACACAGCAGTCCCAGAGGCATACTTCTAGGCGCGTGTCATCATCCGCAAAGGCAAAAATGCCAGTAGGAAATATCTGTGGTGTGAGGCATCTAAAAGCATGACTGAGTCCCCAGGCGGACAGGAGCATGTGCACACACACACACACACACACACACACACACACACACACACACACACACACACACACACACTTGGCAGGGCTGGGAGTCGAACATACACCTAACTACCCTATCACACTACAGCATGATGCATTTACAGAATGCGCTACCGAGATTACTGAACACAGCGGTCCCAGAGGCATACTTCTAGGCGTGTGTCATCATCCGCAAAGACAAGGATGCTGACAGGGATTGTATAGAGAGTGATCAGTCTGACAGCATACAGTCATATTACTGTCCCACGGTAGACGTAGACAAACACACGGCAGTGGTGTGATCGGGGCAACTAAAGATTTACAGAGCACTACAACAACAATAGATAGACACGGGATGCGCCACAGACAGTACACCCATCGTGACGTTGAAAATGGACATTTGTTGCCTGGATGAACACCATGGCTATACAGGATGTCAACTGCCATGCCCATGCACAGAGGGACATCACTGACACAAGGTGTCACTGGCCATGGCCACACGCTTAGTAATACATGTCCGTTCGGACTGTACTGTGTGTCGATCTACACAACGGCATACTGGGCATGCTCACACATTTAGCAGTTGCATAGCGCCGTCTTCCATGCAGATGGAGTCTCAACATGCAAGGGCTCAGTTTGGACTGTCCTGTGTGTCTATCTACACAACAGCGTACTGGGCATGATCACACACTTAACAGTTGCAAAGAGCCATCTTGCATGCAGACGGAGTCTCAACACGCAAGGGCTCAGTTTGGACTGACCTGTGTGTCCATCTACACAACAGCATACTGGGCATTCTCACACACTTAGCAGTTGCAAAGAGCCATCTTGCATGCAGATGGAGTCTAAACATGGAAGGGCACAGTAAGGTATAACTGTCCCCACGCACATGGTGGGCCGTCTTGCATGCAGACGGAGACTAAATATGGAAGGGCACAGTCAGGTATAACTGTCCCCATGCACAGGGTGGTCACACACATGCAGCTGCCATCACAGCTGTCACAGATGCAGATCACAGACGTACACACCGCAGTCCACACTGTAGCCCTCAAGACATCACCATGTCATTGGTGCAGCAATACACAGCCATACATTAACACAACACCGTGTGACACATGACCAGTGGACTGTACAGAGGTCTACAGCAACTGTGCAGAGTACACATGTACCGACAGGGTTCCAACAGGTGTTATGCATTGCAATGATACCACTATACATGACCAGGTCTGCTCAAGACATACCAGGGGCCCCGTGTCTTACACAGCTGTGACAGATGAGTGCTGCTGTACACCAACGAACACACATGTTTGGATATGTCATACATGTGATTGCAGTGGATGTGTGCATGGACCACACACACAACACATATGTACATAGCATAGCCTTTGCTGTCCCCCATGCAGAACAGTGACCTAATCAATCATACGCAAGCAAATGGAAGGTGGGTCCATGTCTGTGGAATGCTCACAGTAGAGGAGTTAGCAATGTTGACCGAGGACACATTCCTCTGTACTAGTCGCCCATGACACCCATGATATCATACCACAGTCCATGTGTTATGTATGTCAATACACATGTCCACCAATAGCAATGCATATAAACATGGCTACAGGAGACACATGTAGGACCAACACACACGTACAATCTGTACTGTGCATGCAGCAACCATGCATGTGTGGTGGCAGATGTCCGTAACACAGCTGTGCCTAACTACGACATGCAGTCGCAATGCAGCCCCATCATTGACACCTGTATATGGTAACATACAGACAGTACGGTTGGTTGTACATCACGTATGGAGGGATGTGTGTACATAAAGTGGTGATCCACCTGTGTAGATGTATGTGTGCTGGGGATGGCTCACAGGTGTGTCACACGCCATCCTACCATGCCATGTGCAAACAGTACGCTATGTCACTGTTACTTGACGGTGATGACATAACGCATATACAGCGGTCAGGTGTTACCAACTGTATGTCACATGACACCTGTAACACTTACATCCTCCCGTGTGCATATAGCAGCACAATTGCCAGACATAGCTTTGGTACACATAATGCGGACAATACAGCTGCATGTCTATCAAATGTCTCATCATATGGCAGGTGTATCATTCCCAGCACTGCCATGTGTGTCCGCTTGTGTGACCACATATGCCACATATGGTGGGGATTACGTCCCAGTTGGTACACATCCCTGTACAGCGTTGTAGAGATCTGTACATACTGCAGTGTGGAAAGCATGACGTAGGCAGGTGTGGTGCATCACACACATCGGCTATCCGTATACACATTTCTGGTCACCACAGTGTGTGTGTGTGTGTATGTATGTATGTATGTATGGCTGTCTGGTGCTTGGTGTGAGGGTCTATGCTACCATGTAAAAAAGGTTGAAAACCGCTCCAATATAGGAACCACAATGAAGCAAAGGAACCACGACCATCAATCACAGGTTAACAAATGCTGACAATAAGGCACCGACCAGGAATGCAGTAAAACACCATTTAATCCACAGATAATCAAACAGACTGAGCGCTTTCTCCAGGTCTACTGGCTTCATCAGAGTCAATTTACTAACATCACCCAGGTTACCTTATATACACCCACTGTTCATCAATTAATCAATCAATCAATTAAAAATAATTATTAAAATTTGAGTTAATAATAACCTGTTAAACTCTTCACTGAACAGAACCTTGATACTAGCTGATCAGTAAACTTACAAAAAATATACAAAAAATATATATATCTATCCTATGTAATAATATTATTTTACAAAATATGCCAATTCAAACACATTAAACATATTAACACAACAAAATTCAAAAATGTTAAATCAATCAGAATAAGCACAACACATCATTACCGGTAACACTCATATGGAATATCTAATGTTTTCAAAATTATCAAACAAATTTACAACAATTACATCATTAAATGCCATTCCTTAAAATCATTCAAAGCCCAACATACAATTTGTACATAACCGAGCCAATTCATACCAACAAATTATATATTTACATTTCAATACAACATTAATGTTATACATCACATACGCACATTATTTATCACTTTACATAACATTCAGTGTTTTATCAAAACATTACTCATCTTGTCAATTCAAATAATAACTTTCCAGCTTTCAAAAACAAACTCAGCACACCATTATTTCGTAAAATCCGGGGCAACAATTTAAAAACAACAATTTCTTCATTCATCTTAAGACCCATAAAAATCATATGCAATTTCCCCGAACAATTCATACTTCGTACATATTTCAAAACATCCCCCCAACACCGAACAACGCCACCACTGGCATACTTCCCGCCCGAGACATGGCTTCGCACAACCACACTGAACACAAAATAACAACACATACAACAAAACACAATTCTCCTCATACACACCCTCTTACACAAAAAACATACAAAGCACAAACCCCCCTCACAATGAAGAATTACAAATAACCACACTTCACAACCGAACTCAATTACACAAATAATAGAAATAATAACACAATACTAAAAAAGAAAACACTTGCTCTGCAAAAAAAAAAACCAAATATGGAAATAAACCCAAAGAAATAAATTTAGGAAACCAAAAACAAAACAAACAAACAAGGAGAAACCCTTTAAAAAAAAATTAAAATGGCCCAAAAATTTAAAAAAATTTTAAAAAAATAAAAAAAAGGAAAATAAAAAAAAAGGGGTATTTCTATACAATAAGTCAGAACAAATAGAAGCATGCAGGACACCATCCTTTCTGACATCATCAGGTACTGCCCACAAAATAACATACATATAGTCAATTCGAACCAAATGCCATACATCAAGTCCATTACATACTGCATAGATTTAATAACAGTACCAATATGTAAAACATACTGCATATTAACACCATCATACAAGCACCCATCATGTACATCAAGTGTCACAACATCACAGTGTTTTACAACAACTAGCCACTGATATGTCACTTTACATGCATTCACAACAACAAAAGATCACAGTCTGTCACCATAATGTGTTATCATCATGTGTTTGGTACTCACCATCAAACATGGTGATGTCAACATCACAGATTCATCCCTTACTTGGACATTATAAATTATGACAAATGAACACAACGCCACCATTGCACTCTCATCACTTCAGATGTATGCATGTCCCAAAGCACATATCTGTCACACTGCTGTCCCTTGTCAACAACACACACATCTGACCACCATCTCACTCAACCTGCTTAAACAGTCTTTGAATGGTGCTTGTCACCATCAAAGCAATCGCAGGGTCACTGAAATTGTGGCCTGGCAGTCATACCACAGCACACACACACCACGCTCACGCCACCACACACACACACACATTACACATACACACACACACACACACACACTCACAACGTAATCAGTGATGAACACCACTGAGTAAAGAGCCTCATAAATTGTCTCATTGTTGCCTGAGCAGCCTCCCGAATTGCTATACTTCAGATGCGTCAAAGCAGTTTTGCCCATTAGTGATGGCTTTTCTTTTTTATTTTCTCTTGCTTGCTGAGCAAGAGAAAATAAAAAGAAAAAGTACATTTATCCCACCCCCAAATATGGAACTAAATTCCTTTGAGCATCTAGTAGAATATGAATTCAGGAGAATATGCTCTCAGAACAACAATAGAGAAGACAATTTATCTAATGAGGAGAGAATCTTACTCAATGAATTAATCTCATCACACAATTACAGGTTCATGAGACCTGATAAGGGTGGAGGGATGGTAATTATGAGTAATGTCGACTATTGTTGCCAAATGTTGAAAATTTTAAATGATGAAGGAACTTACAGTAGAGCGACAAGAAATGAAGTGAACAGGGCATATTACAAAATTGATCTGTTTTTACATGATGCATTATTCCAGGGGGTTATAAATGAAGTGGAATATGACTACCTCATGGTCAAATATCCTCAGATGGCCAGGTTCTTTGGGATACCCAAAACACATAAAGGTACTGAACAACTACAATTTCGACCCATAGTTTCAGCAAAGGGGTCCAAGACGGAACCCTTAGCGGCTTTTGTGGACACATTATGTAAGGAAGCGGTAGTAGATGCAAGCCATATTCTAAAAGACTCGTGGCATTGCCTTGAAAGGTTGAAAGAAGTGGAATTGCGGGGGAATGAGTGTGTTAGTTTTTTGACAATAGATGTCATTAATCTTTTCTCAGTAATTCCACATGAACAAGGACTTGAACTTTTTTATGACAGTCTGTTGACCAGTCCAAGCTTCAATGTAGATAGGCTTGAGTTATGCTATGATTTAATGGGACTAATATTAAAAAATAATTACATCACATTTGAAGGAGAAATATATCAGCAGCTAACAGGAGTAGCAATGGGGGCACGATGTGCCCCTGTTTTTGCCAATTTAGTTTTATTGGCATGGGAAAAAGAGCATGTCCTAGGTTCTAATTTTGTTAACAATATTATCTCCTATAATAGATTTTTGGACGACATTCTTATAATCTGGAAAGGGGATGAACAGAGTGCAATAGACTTTGTGGCATACCTGAATGGAACATCTAACTTTTTGAGGTTTACCTACAAATGGGATAAGGATGTAGCCAACTACTTGGATATCAAGATTTTGAAAAATGGAACTTTAATAGGTAGTACCATATTTAGGAAACCAAGCTACGCTAATTCCATGCTACATTATTTAAGTTGTCACCCTCTACACCAAAGGAAAGGGCTGGTCAAGGGACAAATGATTCGACTGTCGAGACTTGTTAGTAATGAGGACACCTTTAGGTCAGAAATGTACATACTTATTGGTATGTTTTTGGAAAGGGGGTACCCAATTGAAATGTTGAAGAAACTTAAAAAAGAAATATATAGGAAGAGAAGGAGTAGATATTTGCCTATTTTAAAAAGTGAGAATGAGATTGGAAGTACATCAACTTTGAAACATGGATGGGTAAAGAGGAATTTGTGTGATGAAAAATCAAGGCTTATGTTGAGATATAACAACAGAACTCCAGAATTAAGTGACAATTTGAGGAAATTGTGGGAATACTTCTTGAGTAGTGAGGTCAAAGCTGTATTGGGAATAAAACCAGCCATAACATATGGTAGGGGTTACAACTTAAAAGAAATATTGGAAAAAACTAGTCATGACTTTGTAACATCCAATATGAAAAAGTGTGGTAGATGTAAATCATGTAGATATATTTCTGTGGGAACATATCTAAGTGTGGCTGGTTATAAACGCACTATTGCATGTCCGGGTTCATGTAATTGTGTCACAAAAAACTGTGTATATGTGGCATCTTGTATGTCATGCGAGGCATTTTATGTGGGCATGACAACAAGATGTCTCAAGGAGAGAATTAGGGAGCATGTTAACTCTATTAGAAGGAAGGATGAACATAACTCCCTTTACATGCATTCTAAAGTTTGTTCTGCATATAAAAAATTCTTATTTTTTATTGTGGATAGAATAAAACCAAATAGTAATGGTGATACTGGGAATTGTGTAGCTTTACGAGAAACAGAGTGGCAGATAAGACTGAATGCCACAAGGTACCCTGGGTTAAATGAATGTATTGCATTAAAACCTGTATTAAAACATCGTGCTTCATTTATTTGAGGGAAAGAAGTATTTAGCATTTGAATGTATTTCAATGTTTTATTTTACTCAGACTAAATGTAATTCAACTTGGGTGACTAAGTATATATATGTGTTATCACAAAAGGAAAATTTTCATGAAATGTTCATAAGTATTAATGTTTAGATTATGTGAGTTCTATGTACAAATCAGTGTTTATTTATACATATATTATACATACATTTTTTATTTACATATTTTTGTGTAAATAATATTATTACATAGATATATATATATATTTTTTGTATATTTTTTGTAAGTTTACTGATCAGCTAGTATCAAGGTTCTGTTCAGTGAAGAGTTTAACAGGTTATTATTAACTCAAATTTTAATAATTATTTTTAATTGATTGATTGATTAATTGATGAACAGTGGGTGTATATAAGGTAACCTGGGTGATGTTAGTAAATTGACTCTGATGAAGCCAGTAGACCTGGAGAAAGCGCTCAGTCTGTTTGATTATCTGTGGATTAAATGGTGTTTTACTGCATTCCTGGTCGGTGCCTTATTGTCAGCATTTGTTAACCTGTGATTGATGGTCGTGGTTCCTTTGCTTCTATGCTACCATACAGTGAAAACAGGATCACTAACCCCTCATGGTGATGCAGTCTACTACCCTGTTGATGCCATCGGTCCCAGCCGTACTGGCTACCTGTGCATGTTCCTTCTCTGTGTCACGTCGTGTGGATGCAAAGTACTGCGGGGGTGATGATCACATAGGCAAGGGTCCACACCTCAACACTATGGGGTGTGTGTTATAGTGGTGTAGACCCCATGAATGTGGCCATGTTCCTGTAATGTGACAGGGTATTACTGCTACACAGTGTGGCCTCATGCTATCAAGTGGCCTCTAATGTCATCATTGGCCAGACCGCTGTGTACAACCCCTGCACCATGTCAACATACCTGTAATGTTTCCTGGTATGTATGTCACGCCTCTGTCATCCGTAGCCTGTTGAACTGACCACATGCTTCAGGTGCAGTATATGTGTGGACATCTGTGTCATGTTAGACTTTCCCACAGTCAGGTTGAGGGTACGTTTAGCATGCTGATATTGCCATACGTGCCTGTGAGTACTCCACAGTTACACATGGGAGACTGGAAACACTGCTACCTGGAGGCACATGCCAGTACACCATAGGAGGGACCCAGGGCATCATTACCAACATGCTGTTACTGTTGTAACCGAGACACATACTGTGAACATATCACAATGCATGCTGCACCCGGACTACATGGTATGACTGGTGCATGTCGACAATACACAACTGATGTCACATACACATCTCTCAGTATTCACACACAACAAATGCAACATACACATCCCTCACTATACATACACAAGTAATGTTAGATACACCTCTCACTATTCTGTTCACCCTGTGCATCAGACCATTTGAGCATATCCCTGCACCGACAGGGATGCAGCACAGGCTTCATCATATGCACAGGGTGATACTGTTTGCCAGGGGCATAGGCTGCACCAATGGATGACATCATGTGTGTGGGTAAGGGCCGGTGATTTGAATGGACATGTCTGTTCCGTATGCATGTGGGTGTTGTGGAGCCCTACAGTTGTGTTTGCTGTGTGTGTATGTGTGCACACAGTTCTGTCATTTGTGAGGCCTACACAAGGGTGTTATCGACAGCTCCAGATTGTACAGTCCAGGTTGTACAGCTCACTGTGACCAGCCACAGCCACGGCCACATGTCCTGTGCCTGCCAGGGGTTGCACGGGCACTACCAGGCGGAGGTACAGAATGGCTACTGTCCGATGACACATGGCCACTGGAACCGTGTCCCCACCGGGAACATCCAGGGCCATGTCCATGTGGCCTGCTGTGTCCTGGTGAGGACAGCGCAGCACCAGCTGCACTGCTCCTGCTACTGGCACTATGGGAGTGGCCAAGTGAGGTGGCACACTCACGTTGACCTGCACTAGGTGGTGTAGCTGGCCTACGTCCACGTGGCCTACGCCTCACCCCTACCAGATGTTCCAGCACAGACAGCTCACACTCATGGATTGCCATGCCACGGTCAAGGATTCTGACCATGTCACCCAATCGCCTGTCCAGAACATCAGCAATCTGCTGTTGAGCACCTGCCAATGCCTGGATGTTGTTGTTTAGGGTATGGATAGCAGCGCTCTGCAGCCTCTGCCCTTCTCTGTTCTGCCATTCTGCACGTGCCTGTGCCGCCATTACAGTCTGGAACATGCGTCTGGTGATTCCATCTGCTGCGCTATGTCCTGCAGGTGCATGTCTGCCAGAGGTCCTGGTATGAGCAGCACCAGCCACATGCTTTTGTGGCACATCTGCAGTCAGTACACTGCCACCATGGTGTGGAGACACACCTTCTGTAGCCACCACATGTTCCTGTTCAACGCTAACAGATGCTGACTGTCCTTCCTCTATGGCCACTGGTGATGTGGTATGTGTTGGCAGCTGAACTGTGTGCAGGGAAGAGGGGGACATAACTTAATTGCAACCGATGGCACAGATTCAGCCCCTGACATCCCTGCCTGTACCTCATGCATATGTTCATCACTGCTAGCATCTGTGGGGACACTAACATATGGACCGCAGGAGGATAACGCACCTACATCACCTGTGAATGCAAAGACAGACTCTAAATTACAATAGACACACACACACACCGACACACACACACCGACACACACACACACACACACACACACACACACACACACACACACACACTGACACACAAACACACACACTGATACACACACACACACGCACGCACACACACACACACACACACACACACACACACACACCCACACACACCCACACACACCCACACACACACACACACACACACACACACACACACACACACACACACACACACACACACACACACACACACACACACACACACTGACACACACACACACTGACACACAATGCATGTGATATGACAGATGGCATGCCGCATGCTTGTGATACAGCTGACAGCATGCAGCTCAGACATCACTAGTGTTTGTAAGCATACCCCCTGGAATGCGCACTACAGCAGGCAGGTGTCATACCATTATCCATGCAATTCACATGATCATGGTAGTATGCATGCATCCCTGTGATACACCATGTGGACCAGAAAAGGATAACAGTACACATCGCTGATGTGACCCTGACATGTAATCTGCTGACGTGTGCATTAACATGCATGCATGCCTGACACAATGGTGTCCTGACACATGTACAGCGTCATACTGGGTATCACATTGCGGTGTTGTCCATATGCCCTACAGATAGAATGCATGTTGAGCAAATGTGCATGGGCATTGTAGGGGATTGTGAGCCGTCTACATTGCTGTACAGTGTGAAGTACAGACACTGTGCCATTGCATGGCATCATGAGGCATCTATATTGCTAAACAGTGCATAATATGTACGCATTGCATATCCAGAATTGCATGCATACCCATGACATACTTGTGGATTGTGACCCACGATGCTGAGCTGTATACACATCACACCAAACCATGCTGTGTCATGTGACAGGTCACTGGAGGACATACAGATGACACCCCTGCACAATGACTACAGAGTGTTAGCTGCCTGGCAACCATGTCCACACATAGCGGACCTGTCACGTCACCATTTCACACATGACATTGATGTACCACACACACAAGGTGCACAGCTAACAGTGATGTCCTACGGCAGCAAGGGAAAAGTACAGTATCTGTGGCCTGGTGTCACTGTCAGTGAAATCTGTAAAGGTGACTACTGTCATGCTATGTCATGTTCAACACATCTTATGAGGTAGACGTCACTGACACATCCACTAGCTGTGCACAGGCATTTAAGATGTGCAGAGTACCACATCACCTGTACAATCGGTTTAGTATGGCTGTAATTGGACCATGTGTGGACAAAGTGGGATAGGGTGTATCCGCATCCCATCTACTGTGCGGCTATGTGTCTCCGGCCATCCCCCATGGCCATGTGTGCACATGTGTTGGTCATGTATGTGTTGGCCATCTATCACACATGTCTGTGTTGTCCCATATTACATACACCCATAGATGTTGGATATGTCACCATTCACAGGGCTATGCAGACAACAGGTGTATGTGTGGTATGTGGGGTATGGGTTATGGGAAAGTGTGACAATATTGCAACCAAAACGCTACATGTCTGAGACTTGTCAGATGGAACATCATAATATGTGAACCCATTGCTGGGGCATATAACACAATGGTGACACCTGTGGTCTGCCCATATCACTGCTCACTGTGCGGTACTGTTTTGTGTACCACACATTTTGTTCCACTGTATAGTACATATGCCTCCATTGTAGAACACCTCCACCATTGTGTGCACAGCTGGACACACATGTAGCAATGACAAATACTGTGGTGTCATGTCTGTGTGTCATTTCATTTGTATATATTGCACATGGGTGGCCAGTGTGGATGATGGGTGATGCGACCTGTATATCCATGTATTCACTGGCCACATGGCGAATAGATCTATGCTTTGACATGCCTGATACTGATGACAGTCTCACCTGCAATGGACTCTTGTCTGTGCGGCACGCCAGAGGTACCTGTATAGGGTGACACAACAGTATGAACATTATCCATGACTGTATGACAGCCACAGGGTGCACAGTGCAAGTTAACACATTCGCCTGTACAATAGCATATAGTAAGCACATGTGTGCATACCATACCTCTCAACCTATTAGAACAATAAATGTGGACAAAGCCTACTATGATGGGGGACAAATAGGGACAGCTGTGACATATTGCTCTTACAAACTTAGAAATTTACTAGACTAATAGGTTTGCATGCACATGGTTTTTACACGGAATGTGCAGTCATAAACAAATGTATGTCATCATTTAATGTCTCCATTCCTCAGCTATTTGCCAGAAAGGGACAGATATTAAGGGAAACACACCGACAATATGAGGCAGACATCTGGACATCCTGCAAATACCTGTACAGTTCAGAGGTATGGTGCATACACAGGGTAGCATAATGTAGCAAGCAGCATGTGTGTCCACATACCTTGCATATGTTGTTACATTGCATGATGTACACTGACACATGCACGTACGTGGGATATACTGGCCATATGTTCTGTACTGACTTACCAGACAACTCCAGGCTCATTGGTTGGGAGACACTCACCTCCACGATGGCAGCTAGTGTTTGTGGGAGCTGTTCAGAGGGTGTCCCCAGACTGGCCAGTAGCTCCTCTGTGTGTGTGAGTGGAGGCTGGGTTGGTGGCCCACCACCTATTCCACCTTGTTCCCTGGCGATTGCAGTGGCACACTGTTTTGCATGACATATCAAGTCCATGCAGTGTCGGCGCACCTGCTGGTAGGTGCGTTGTGGCCACACACTTCATTGACCCTCCTGCGTCGATCCTGCCACAGGTCGTCCAGCTGCTGTGCGTGCAGTGGCACATGGCTAAATAACACCTCGTAGTTCTCATGGAGGTACGGGATTAGGACATCATCCTCCTGTCGGCTGTATGCTGGTAGGCGTGTACGAGGCATTATCTGTAAGACATGATGAAGGTGACAGGTCACATTTACAGACATGTACAGTGATACTGCTGCACATACATTTCTAGTACATCTGCACAGTTATCTTTGCAAATCAACATGACACTAATACGACTGGCATGTATGTGTCACACATATGTAACACCCATTATGCATTGGATATCATCCCCATATATGTGTGTCACTTCATTAGTGTTCTTACTGCATGTGACGTCTGTCTTCATGTGGGCATGTCTGTTTGCCTGTGCTGGTGTTCCTACCTATCTGCACATGCCTGGATGTATTCACGGTAATGCTGTTGACCTTGATGCTGTGTATATGTCACATATCAGCACACACACAGCCTTAATGGACTTGGGCAGTGACAATGTACCAAGTACTCATGGAAACTTGTACATGCATCTGTTTTGCCGTAGACATCTACACTGCACTGTACAGCTGTTCAACATCCTGTCACGGATCGCCTGTGTTGCACATGTAATAGACATGGGACAATGGCTAGTCGGAAGTCATTTGCAGGTAAGGTTGTCAGCTATAGCATGTATGGACTGGGTTTACTAGCTGTATCCGACACCCATTACGCCACCGCAAGGGGCATCAGTGACACATTACTGATCCAGATAGTTGATACTACATCTACCATACGGCCATCACACCATGTATGACAGGGATGATATGTGCAGCTATGTGGACAGGGCTGCATGGTATGGCAGGAGTATGTCACAGGTATGGCACAGGGATCTGTCCAGCATGTGGCCATCCTAGTCGTAGGTCGGTGGTTGTCCATGACGTATGTCTTTCAGATCAGGCTATGGACATGTAGAATGTCCAACAGCATAGTGTGGCATATGTCTGTATGCAGGGTGGATAGCATGCTGCATACTGGAGGTGAGTATTTTGGAGGCTGGTATCGGCCATCCACGCATGGGCCCTACCCCTGGAGGGTGATATGTGTTCCAATATTGGTCACACAGGTGCTGTGTATGCCTGTCCAATGATCTCCGTGCTCATGGATACCACCCTGTCATGTCATGGATACCTCAGATGACTACTTAAAGGGCCAGGGAGATGTCTCCAGCTCAGCGAGGTGTACTGCACAACACCATCCCTAACACAGTGTCCATAATGTTGACCATATCCTAGGTGTTACTTAATGGGTACTGGGGTATTCCCCTAGTGGTGTCATTGCTGATATCATCCACCAGAATGTGCACATATGTCACACACCTCACACACACAGCCCATTCTGTATGTTGTTCACAACACTGTGACAACTATTGCCCAAAGGTCATGGCCATTCACATCCTCACATACACAGATGGCTGACATTTGTCTGTGTGGTATGGGCTACAATGCGGGTGGGGTACAACACATTAACCCTGGTTTACTGTCACTGAGACCGTGTGATATGCACATGTCCCTGTATCATCTTTAGTAGTTGTGAGTCTGTCAACAGGCCACTAGTAGAACACTCCTGTGACATACAAAGGCATTTGTAGTCAAACATCCGTACTGTCTTGTACATCTGTACTGCTAACATCTACATTGATAATAGTTCATGGACTTGCAGACCATACCCAGCAGTGTTCTGATGCGGTGCCACCAATCATGACTGTCGTCAACACGTGTGGGTTGATATTATCCAACACCCTATCTGTATTGTATGGGCATGCTCGGCACTTGTTCAGAGCTTCTTGGCACGTTATGAGCTACTGCTTAGTTTAGCACCCATTTCACACCAGTCCTCACAGGTACACTGTCTGTCCATACATTTCCAGCTTGCTTACAGTACAGCAGCTGTCGTACACACATCACTCACATATCTTGTGAGACATGGTGGTTTATACGGTGTGTCCACCTGGCACGTACCACTTATATACAGGCATGTCCAACTGGCACGTACCAGTGCTATTGCCTGTCACTATGATGACTATGTTGTACATGTGGCAATAGAGCTATTCTCATGTACACAGTCAATGCACACCTCCCAACATACAACAGTACATCCTGTGGGGGATGCACATATGCAGCCCTGCTGGGGGTATACTTTCACCAACCCTGACTGCACCTGACAGTCATGTGGGGATGTGCAACATTCGCAACACACCCCACTCATCACTTAGTCCCACATGATCCCCACCACAGGCCACAAATACAGAGACACATTGTACAGTACCCCTCCATACTCTGTGTGGGCACCATTGGCAGCCACATCGCCAAACACAACCCCACCAACCTATAGCCCACAGACACGTGTGCCCGTCACATACAGCCAATAGGGTGTCATAACATGCACAACACACCTGCCATAGGTGACTGTCAGTGGTCACACTGCTGTTCCACTCAGCAGGCTACACAAGGTGATAGTCACTTACATCCTGCTGTCAGGTAACTGGTTCTGCAACATAACCTATGCACACATGCCACAACTCAGCAGGTACAATGTGACTGTCATTTTCCATGTTTGTGTGACTGAAGTTGTATCTCAGGGCACAGACTACATGTGCAGGGACATGCAATAGGCCACTAGTGTTATAGCCCTGATGGTGTGGTCTGAGCACTGGGGAGCATTTTGCGGTCATCCGGACCTGTTACCACTGTGAGGTTGAAAAACACTGGAACCACCACGAAGTTAAAATCAATCAACTTTGTTTAATTAGTAAAAGAACAAGCGCTTTCATGCACATATATCGTGCGCTTCGTCAGGTTACAAGTAGAAAGAGTTGGTCCCTATCCTTATATACAATAAACTATCCACTTAACAAGGCAATTAAACAATAAAATTAACAATTATGTATGGTAAATTAATTAGGCAGGAAACCATACCCATATAAGGCAGGGTAAAAACATTAGCACCATTTGCAACAGTACAAATTCAGTATACGTAGTGCAAATAAGCAAAACATAAAAACTATAACAAAGATAGATATATTTAAAACTTCCATTGTAGTGAAAATACCCCCATTCCTATAAACATGCTATCCTCTTATACTGTTTGTAAATGCATTTAATATGATAAGGCAATGTCCTAAACCAATAGGGAATAATCTAACATCTTGAAAAGAGTTAAAAGCAATATATACATTAATATATAGACTCCATGACAACCAGGTAAAAAGAAACGAAAACCACTGTACAACGAGCGACTGTGTCACTCCCAACAGTTGTCCATGCTTCTGCTGTCATTCCACAGGCGTCTGGTATACGTCCACTTTGACAGACCTGGTCAAACAACATGATGATGTGGCACAGTTGACCTGCACCTGTCATCCCTGGGAGTACGGATCACATGCTGGACTCTTGCTGCTTTTATACTGCCTGTCTTGCACAGTGTCCAATAACAGTTACCACCAGAATGGGAACTGGCTAGCGAAACATGTGGTCATGTAACACAATGCTTGACATCATCCTCTGTGATGCATGCAGGCAAGGCACACCTGATACTGCACCACTTCAATATCTCTGCAGTGACTGGGACCTGCCTCTTGGCTCTGCAGAGCACACCTGCAATGACTGGTTATAGACAGACCGTACCTCTCAGGCACGTACCTGGACTGGCACACCCACGTCTGAGGTGTCCCCATATTCCACTATGTTGTACACACATCCCAGCTGGTTACTTAGCACAATGCATCACAGGTGCTCCACGTGCAACTAACTGTGTCCAGAACTGCTATTCACAGTATTATCAGCTGCGGATTCAACATACCCCACGGTTACCAGACCTCATTTCATGGTGTACTGGACAGTTGGGCTCATACTGCTGCTACTGATGTGAGACTGACAGTAACCCACACTTAACTGTGATAGCTGCACATGTACCAACACATTAGGTGTACGCTGTCCGTGAGTCATAACCTCCACTTGGCTGGTTCGACCCATACACACCACCTCCAAGACCAACAGTATCCTTGACATGGACACTACCAACATGTGACTGCTGTTCCACACCTGAGGTTATCCCCTCATTGGTGGGGTCTGAACATATGCTACTCACCCTTGTTAGCCACATACCAGCACCACACACTTCACGGCATATACAGTAGATGAGTACTACAACCCCTACTACAGATGTCGTATGACAGCGATACTGGACGTCATGACACACGTGCAGGTGGACAATGCACATACAAATACTGAGACATACCCCAGTACACTTCATTAGGACGTACACGACAATATGGATCATGCTATTCCACTATGAGCCATGATGGTACAAACCAGATAACAGACACCACTCTTGGGGTGCGGTTCCATGGACATACTTTACACCAGGTGGGGGCTGTTGCACAGTGGTGTACATTCCCATGGGTGGGGTAACTCACTGGTCAGCCTCAGTAGGGCCACGGGATCCCTCATCACATACTCCATAACTAGCTATGTACACATTACTGTGACACATTCCGAGATGTACCACAAGGCATTATGGTGGTATGTCAGTAGTCGTATGCAATATCCACACCTGCTCACACATACAACTGTCACTCTGGAACATGACAGTAACAGGTGATGTTGGCAACATGCTGTCTAATGGCTTCAATGCTAACTTTACACCCTCTCACTCCCTACGGGGCCACATTCCTTGCAGGAACATTGCAGTGTTCCTGCGGTCACACCTACACAGTACTGACCTGCACTCTATATGTCCTAGAACACTGGCCCCTTGTCACCCTAGAAAATCCCAGGCTGTGATGTCCACAGACCTCTGAACGACATGTCTCCCCACTGGGACACCATATTCAGTAATAGCCTTGTACCAGACATTGTGGCCCCTGACTGGCACACAGCAACAGTTACACTCCACACAGGTGGTGCCACAATGCTATAGGGCACATCATCATGGACAACATTCGCTGAGTCTTTGTTGTGCTCCGGTCCTTTGATGCCAGCTAGGTTGGTCCTGTTGGGGCCACAGCATGCCTCCTATACCTGTTGAACACCTTTCATACAGTCGCCAGAGTAGTTGATGACGACACAGGGGTCCACACAGCCTACATTGTCCTCTCGCTGCCTTACAGCACCGTTCTCCATTCTGGTATTGACAACATACACATCCACCTGCACATCAAAACATACGTCTCAGGATGTTATGCAAAGTGGCTAATGGACGGGACACACATACTGAGGGTGGCATACCATATCACATACTGCATTCCAGTTACACTTGGCATACCACAGTCCTCAGTCATGGGGCCCTCATGTTCGGTATATGCTTCCCTGAGGTACAGGCTACCACTGAGGGGACTTCCCTGCCTAGCTTTACAGACCACTGCATACCAAGCGCCGTTGTTGATCCACCAGCTGATACAGACCCCATCCATATGGGTGTCACTGTGATGGATACCTGATATGAACATCATGGCCTCAACCTGCATGACACTTGGTAAGAACATCACCTTTGCAGTGCACCATCCACCCACTGGTTATCACATAGGAGTTAGTCCCCTACATACATGTCGCATTGTACGTGTTCGTACTACACATGTATGTCGCACACACTCCTGTGATTACCACATTGCCACTGTGGCATGGATATCCTTCTACGTGTCCACACTTGTCTGTACTGGGTGTGTAGCTGGTACATAGGCACCCATTGTACCTCTGAACACCAGACTTATACACACATCCATGGGTACAACACCCTGCTTAGGGTGTACCTTACACAACAGCTACAGCTTTACATCACTCAACATTAAAACACCATGACATTTATTGAGCTACGACAGTTACAGTTTGCGGCTGAAGTACAGACACCACGTCTGTACACATTTGCGGACTACATACTCAGGGGTGACCTCTGCTGCAAAGACAGGGCCCATGTCTGCAAATATGTTAATGGATATACTCCGCATACGCGACATACACAATAGCCACTGTGAGCATGATGCTCATGGATATGTGCACACACGCGACAGTGTGTGGGATGTGCTTGGGGGTTACATTCCCAGACCGGACACTCACCATGCTTTGGGACAAGATTCCTATGTACATCACTCATGGACAGTCAGTAGCAGTGTTCATGTGATACCTCACTTGGTGGATGGTGGACACATGTACCCCAGGGATCACTGCAGTGGCTGTACTGTGCAGAGATGCAGGTTACACATGGCTCTTCTGTTCACAGGACACTACCCTAGAGAGGTGCCACTGGTGTGCACACTCTAGTTGTTGTTACACATAGACTTGCCAGACTGCATGGTACCCCACTATGAACCTGTGGAGCTATTACATGTCCTCTGTGCATGGTTACTGAAATAGCCCTTCCATTTAGATTAGAGCTGTCATGCTATTGCAATGTCCCGTGACTACAGGCCATATGTATCCTGTTATTGTACACGCCAATCATGTTCTTCTTTGTCTGTCACATCTCTTCTGCTATTCTAGTATGGGAGTAATGTTTGCATCCTTTGCGAATGCACAGAGTGGATTAAATTATTTATTTCATCATAACTGTTTATACATAAATTAATTACATACTACTCACATCACTATATGATACCTTTGGTATGCATCATATGCCTGTTCTCCTGTGTAGCATATCTGGCATATCAACCTACTGTACTATACATTACACATATGTTACATGGTATCCCATAATTCAAAGCATACTTGCACAGCGGGACCACCTTAGACATGTCATTGACGTTATATGCCCATACACATGTGTACTGTTACAGTATATCCACATATACTATCCCCTGCTATGGCACGTACTTGTTGGACATACCCTGCCACTGACGGCGGGTGGTATGACATTGTTCTGTTTAAAGCCGTCATGTTGCTTCCCTTGTGGTGTCTGTGCTGTTTACCTTGTGGCCCACTACTGGACGCACAACTTCTACAAGCGTTAGTACGATCAGCAAGACATCACTACATAAATGCCATTTCCCACTTTATGCATGGCGGACACTTTTAATTACTGCAAACCAGGCTATGCATACACTGACATAACTTAATACGGAACATACTATACATACAGTTAGTGTTCTACATACCCTGATATCGTTCCAGTATTTTGTCTCTATCTCGCTCTTCTGTATCACTCTTTAAACTGTTGTACGTCATGAGCATACAGTTTGCATATCTGGCAAGTCATCCTTATATACGTCGATACCTGCAACATGTGGTTTACTGCTGCCAATTGGTATTCCGTTGTGACTAATTACGTGCACTTCAGCTGTGCAGCTACTCCATTCGCCAATTACGCGGCAACAGTGGGGTATAATTGAATTCTCCACTTGGGCGTTGGCCATTTGCCCTGCCTTCGGGGAGACGGCCTGTATTGTGTTTTGTTGCGTGTAATTGCAACTGCTATGTGTAGAGCCAAGTGTATTTTGGAGTCATGTCCCCCATGGATTGTGTGTGATGGCTTGAGTATGTGGTTCTACCTGTGGCTGTATCTGTCATCCCACCCGTCTGATAACGGACTATTACAAACACCTGTAACATCACCGTTTGTACAGTTATACAACAGATACAATTTTGCATGGCGCCTTTAAATGTGTCTCTCACAAGGTATGTTAACAGTCCAGCAGATGTAATTGACTAAGTGGATGTTTGTGCTGTGACTACGGTCTGTATTGCTATTGTTTCCAGTGTGGGGGATGTAGGCAGGTGTACTTAGCATATACGGTTTTGTGGGGCTTGCATTTCTACGTAGTCCATATATGTGTGTGTGTGGGCCCCTTCCCTAATTACAGTGCTCTCAGTTAGTAGACTTCTGTACCGGGAATTTACTTTGGGCCGTTGTTAATTGGTTTCTATATGGTATGCAGGTGAGGTTGATACTTCCATACCTCCGGATGTATGGCGATATGTGCAGGGATATTTCTGAATGACCGCTATCCCGTGTATGTCTTTCCCAGATATTTGCAGTCATTGCAGTGGTGTTGGTGTAAGACCCTCTGTGGCATGGCTTGCCACCTTTTCATATGGCCATAGTTGGACACTTGCAGGTCCCACAGTGGTGTTTACAGGCTGACATATAGCCACGGTCAGTACACAGGATAGCACATACTTTTATCCTCATTACATACCAATTGTTCTTGGACCTTGCCTACTTATCAGTTTGCATGTAACATTTCCGTTTCTTACATACAGGCATGAGTATTTCCTGCAACTAATGCATAATATTTGGGCCATACTAATGTCCTACACTCTCGGACGGTTGCCCTTTGTAATGTTTCATGTCAGGACACACCTTCCCAGGGAGGGGCTGTCCCTCTCAATGTGGGACAGGTGTTTCCCGCATGCCTATGGCTAGCTATACACGCACCTACCGTAATCATCTACCTCCGAGTTGCCACCTACAGACATACGATGCGGACACACACACACACACACACACACACACATTACAATCACATGGAAACTCACATGGCACCCTCAACACACACATACACAGGCTACATCACTCACAACCACAGTTGTACACGGTACCTACATGGGCCGCACCGCCGGCAGTGGTGATTACATGTCCTTACTATTGTCATATTGCTCGCAGTTCTACTGTTCCAGTACTGTGTTCTTTCTGTCTTTCAGCCTCCTGGTTACTTGTGTCGGTGTGTGACACGTTCCATAGTTGGCGGTATTCTATTTATTTGTACCTCCAAGGTGTTTTGAATGTCATTGACCTATCTATATATTTGCAGATGTCAGTGACTCCTTATATATCGACATATATCACACTATCGCCCTTTCTATCTGTATTATATATATGTAGATATAAATATATATATATATATATATATATATATATATATATATATATATATATTTATATTTACATATCTCGGACAGGGGTGGTGACAGGCACGCTACGCCTTTCATTGTGTGTTTGTCAGTGTATACTGTGTTTCCTGGACTCTGCACGTTTGTGTCTGTACCTGTCACATTACACACCTGCCATAGGTTAAGATTACCTCCTGTCCCACTTTGCGAGGGACAGTCCCTCTTTGTGCAGTGGTGTCCTGCGAAATATTTGTGAACATAGCAAATGTCTTGCGACTTTGGGACAAACATATTCCCTATAGTTTATGTAATAGTTGCATAAAACACTTATTCTGTCTCTGACCCACCTACATGTTACAGGACACGGAACACGTACCTGCGACCATTACTAGAATAAGCGCTTTATCTATGCAAAATACTGACATTCTGGTTTTCGTACTGCCCGGGTGTATGTGTCAGCCTGCAGACATCTGGCGTATGTCCCACATTGGTCATTTCAAATGTGGCAACACTACCGTACATACATCTTGGCTAGCAATAGTGTTGGGTGATTGTATACATGATTGCCTGATCCACTCCTGGCAGTGGTCATTTTACCCTTCAAAGCAGGCGCTATTTGTTCAGGGGTGACTAATGCTGGTTTCACCTGTTCTGTACATCACTGACTGTGATCTGCACAGTGGTCGATGAAGCTTAGCCCTGTTTTGCGCATATCCTTATAGTCGTATTTAAACATCGCTTACCAGCTGTGGGCAACGCTTATTCCCGCTAACGTGTGCTACACATATTCTGATGACCTGCATCCGGAATGCATTACCCGTGCCATCGAGATTACGTTACATCCCTTGCGGGACGTGGGACCGGGAACATGCACGACAGTCACTTTATGTGCCACTTGGACATCTGGGGGTTGTACACGTATTATGTCAGATTGTATGTGAAGTACACTACAGCAGTTACTCAACACTACACTCACATGGATAACTCCGTTAGTTTACTAATTGATGAGTCCATATGTCCATGTGATGTTTACTGGCTGTACTCCGGCATTGGGTATGTATATCACAATTAGCTACACCCGATTATGTGCTACACCTTCATACGACCGTGGATGCAGCATGCTGGGGTGACGAATACCTGTCATGGGTACATCCCCTGCCTTAACACAACATCCATGATTACATTTTGTGGAGCCCCTCAGTAATGCAGCGGGGAATCTGTGCTGAGTGTGTGTAAGACAGTGCTTACATACATGTGCTCCCGCGATTGCCTCTGCTCCAGTAAGCGACAGTTGCTTACTCGATGTTGTGGTGACGGGAGTCACCGTTTGCCCCGTTTGGTGTTTTGCCTCTGACAATCTGGCGTGTACCTACCGATGTACCTGAGAACCTATATACACAGCACCGACAGATGCTGATAGGCGCATCTACTGTTCAGGTGTTGACTTTTCCATGTTCCAATGGCTGTTGCGTGTACAATGTTTGAGGGCTGCCTATGTAGGATTCCACAGTGGGCCACCTATACATCACATTTTACAGGTGGTCGTGTTTGTGTGCCATCCATTGTACTGTGTGTGCAGGTGGAGAGGGGTGTCAGTCCATGGGAGCCTACACTGTCAAGGTATGTGCTATACGTTCCCTCTTTGCTAAGGTGTAGGCATATTGGGCATGCCTCCATCTGCCTACTGGGGCTGGCACAGTGTGTCCGTGGTCTGGATCCCTCTGTGCCTGTGTTGGCCTTGGCAATTGCGGTGGGCTGTGAGGCCCTCCCCCATCTTGACCCTCCTGCAGCTGTTTCCACAGGATCATATTATGTAGCATGGCACATACTATGAAGATGTGGGCACACATGCCTGGAGAGTACTGCAAGGCTCCACCAGTTGTGTCCAAGCACTGGAACCGTGATTTCAGCATCCCAAACACATGCTCTATGATGATTCTGGTTTGTGTGTATGCCTCATTATCGCGTTCTTGCATTGGTGTGTGTGCATTTCTGATGGGGGTCATCATCCACGGCTCCAGTGCATAGCCAGCATCCCACACAAGGTGGCCTTGTGGGATGTCCCCCCTGACAAATACCTGATACAGCTGTGAGGCATGCCAGATATGGGAGTGGTGGTAGCTTCCAGGGCTGCCAGCACACACATCCATGATAATGCCCTGGGCATTGCACATGACCTGGCAGTTGATGGAGTGGAATCCCTTGCGGTTTATGTAGCGCCTACCATACTCACTGGGTGGTGACTTGACTTGTATGTGCGTGCAGTCTATCACACCCAGTACCTCCGGGTAGTTTGCCACACGGTGGAAGTGACGCATATTGCTGGCCAACTCCTCCTGAGTTCGGTGGAAGTGTATATGCTCATTGGCATGTGCTAACATGGCATCCAGGAACCGGTGTAGTACCCTGGATGCCAATGCCTGTGAGATCCCCATTATATCTCCAGTTGGCCTTTGAAAGGTACCTATGGCTAGTATTCGCAAGCTTACACATACCTTCGTGTCCACTGGGATGGGTTCCCCTCTGTTGTTTCTGGTTCTCAGGTGTGGACGGCACAGCTCTACTATTTGCTGTAGGATGTCCCTGTCCACCCTGTAATGCTCTACTATCTCCAGATCATGCAGCCCCTGGTAGGTTACCCTTGGTCTAAACACTCTTCTCCTCCTCCGAGGCCTATGGTGGTTGTCAGCATCATCCTCCACAACACCGTCAGTCTGTAACACATGCTGATGAATCACAGCTAAGGCAGCTCCCAACATGTACATTTTAAAAGTTCCCTGTCTGTTTACACCTATGGTGCAGTGTTTGGGAATACACAGGTGTGTGTTGGGTGCTTTCACACTTTATACTGTTTTGCTGTGAACACTGATGATGTCATAGGGTGTGTATGTACGATCGTGGCTACAGGGTATCTTCTGTGTTTTATTAACGGAACCACTATTGTGCTGCCTTTGGTGTTGCATTACATTTGGCTGCCGTGAATTACCTCCTGCCCTTCTGTTTACATTTGTGCATATTACACCTACCATTTGCTGGCATGCATCCAGCAGCCTGCTTTCCTGTGTACTTTCCTAGACCTGACTTATATTGCGTAATGTGTTCTATTGCCGGTCTACTGTGGTTTTGCTTTGCTCTGCTATGACAGTTCTCCTATCTTTGCATTCCAAGTCCTCCCCTCCTTTCTTTGCAATCCTATGCTTCCCCTATCCTGTTTTGCAGGTTTCTGCATGCAGGCTTGTCTACTGCCGTCGATTGGCCGCCGTGAGTTGATTGGTGTTAATTGCTCATTAGTACGCCAATTACGCTGCTTCGGCATTTCCTTCTTTTCTTCCCATGACCTTCCTGTTTATGCTATTGTTCGCAGTGCGTACATCCGCTTACCGGGTTTCGGACACGTTTCCATCCCCATACACATGCGCTTTCGGGCACCATGTGTGCTTTCAGCTAAACGGTTCTATACCTTTCTCCCCACCCCTGTCCTGCAGCTTTGCTTAGCAACGGCCAGGCCAGATTTGCATTTCTCCAATGTGCTAACTGATACAGTGGCACACCCCTCTGCTGATGTCATGTATCACCTCTGATACACTCCTCGGTGTTATAGCGCTGCGACGTCAGGTACATCCTTAATCCAGCGGGACGTTTGCGATTCAGTATTACCTGCCTCATTGACTACTAATTCATAGTTACAGTGCCGAGCACTGTCGCGGGCCCTTGGCAACCCTTGCGCCTTGCTTGTGGTGTGCCATGCCTACCATTGCGTATTATGGTGAAATCCTGATTTGTCTTACATTGTGATTTTATGACATTTGTATATATTTCTTTTGTATTCCTGTTTGCGCACACATGCCCTGCGGTTGTACTGTGCGTTACTGTGGACATGACATTAAATGTTGTTTTTTAGGTGTTGTGCATCTTTTCTTGTGCCATTGGCTGTGTATTTAGCCAGTGGCATATGTTAACTTTGTAATACATGAGTCTGGTCCGCTTCCATAACTCCGATGTTCTGTTTGGGTAAATGTAAACCGTGTTTTTTGGTTTACATTTCCATGGGCTTGTGCTACGCCTGCACCACTTCGTGAATTGCTGTGTGCCTTCATTAGCATGGTGCAACACTGCGCATGGGGTGATTTGCATACCTATGCCAAGTGCTGCGTAGATCTGAAGTATGCCGGTGGTGCACGTGGAATTGGTTCGTACCTGAATCGCTCGGTGGACATATTTGGCGTTATCCCGCATACGCTACGCCTGCGCCTGGCGCAATCTTCATGAATCCGGGGGATTGTTTAGTTAATTGATTTTAGACCTTTTTGTCTTACTAGGCACACTAAATGAGAAGTGTATTTTAAGTCCTCTGTGTTTCATCTCTCTGGTAATATGTTAAATGTGGCACCCTTTATGATTAGATAGTAAGAGACTGAGAGACTGTTCCTATGAACTCTTTAATCATGTGTAACTTTGGCATATCAAAGGGATCTACAGAGTCAACAACTTTATGCTCAATCAAGCATATTTTCTATCTAAGAAAATAAAGCCAAAAAATCAGATTCTGTTTCCATCTCAGTAAATTGCTTCACTGTATTCAGGACATGCATTTCTAATTCTAAACTGAACTTAAACATTCACATCATGCTAAACCAGTTTGAGTTATATATGTAGAAGTAACTTAGACCAAGGCAAAACCACTGATTTTTAAATTTTACAAGTTTTCAGTGCTGATTATAACATCCTGTACTCCCCAGGCCCTGTAGTAGCCCCCACCCCACCCCATTCCTGTGCATGTGCAACACTACAGCTGTTTTACAAGCCCCAGTTTTGATCCTTGAAACTGACTTTTAATACTTGAATACCACCAATCTGACGATAGTTCCCCCAAGAAATCTTGTTTAAAAAATAAAGCATGCTGGAATGAAGGTGGTCTTCCAATCCCATTTTAATTTCTGCAAATGCATCATATCTCATAATGGGAACCTATTCAACAAAATTTCTAAAAATTATATAAGCTATGTATTATATTACAAAATACTTAACCACCAATTCTTTGGCCTGCTGTTGCTTGCCTGAAACAATCACCTTAGGCGTTCTTGAAAATGGTATCCATCATGCTTTGACATAAATGCCACAGCACTTATACTCCAATGTTCAGTGTAGATTTCAGTCCTTGTCTTATTCTAAAGCATATGCATTTTAAGCTCATTGCCAAATGAATCATTACTGAATAAACTGAATACAATAATACCATCACTGGTACAAAAAAGCATGTTTAGTTATTGTAAGATAAACAGACAGATATTGTTAACCCTGCATTCACTACTATACATATCTCCATTTTCTTATAATACCACAAATACTATACTAACTGTACTTCTATTATGCTGAAATCTGTAACTCTGTCCTGGATGGTTAATGCTATTTACATTTATGGACACCAAGATGAGTTGATCAAATATTAAGTCTTTCAAAATAACTATGAGCCCCTGGTAGCATGGATCTTCATAAAAGAGCACTATATGCCTTATACAATTTAATGGGAAAAAAAACTGAAGATATGCAGTATGAAATTCACTGTCAACTAGTTATTAAAAAACGCAAGGAAATTTCTATGACAATACATGAGTGTTGTTATTGAAACATGCCATAAAGTTTTGATATTTAAAACTTTTAATTGTGGTCTGTCATCCAAAAATACATTATGTTCAACTACATATTAAACAGATAATTAACTATAAAGATGTGGTCTCTTACTTTAACTGAATCATAAATTGCAGAATAATGTATTTAGATATGCAGCCACAGTGTATACAAAATGGGAATGAAACTTTCCTCTCTTCTTTTAGATGTCAGTATTATTTGGAGTACACAGCATGGAAATCCTGACATCAGTAATACCAAACATTTTGGGGAGCACGCTATGCATCTCAGGTTACTATATTGGTGTGTGCATGTCCCCACTTGAATAAGGCAGATGCCAAGAAATCTATTATCAGATCTGTAATGACAAAATTTAACTGTTAACTTTTATAATAATATGGATCGTCAATACAAACTATTATTTACTGACTTAATTGTATTAAGCATTTTTTTATGTTATGTTGATTCAAGAGTAAAAAAAAAGTAATGTAACTTAAATAATGAATTGATGGAGGAAAGATCAGCCACAGTGATATTAAGCCTACCCAATTGTTACATTATAATAACTATGTAAATAACCAGCAGAGAAGATATATACTGAAATCCATTGTGTGCAGTACTCAATAGCTATCTGGATCTAGAAATAGCTTCATAACCCACTGCCACTGACCAATAAAAAATGAAAAATCATCCTCACTCATTCAGCATGCTGCTTATTAACAGTTCAGGAGTCAGTCACTTCAAGCATAGCATCATCGGCATTTATGGTGATTTTCTATTACATTTAGCACTATTCAAAATTCAAAAGCTGACAATGTTCTGACAACAGCCAACACCAGCATGTTATCTGTCTACTCAGTGATTAGCATAGTTCTGCACATCTCTAGCATTTGGGGTTTATAAAATAACAGGAAGTGCCAGTATATCGAAGCTCTACCATCATAAAATAAACATAGAACAATCAAAATGTCAAATCCCCAACATCCAAAAACTGCAAAATAAATCAATCAATCGGTAAATAAATAGATGTGTCATGTTTGTAGAAAAATTCCATCCGCCATTCCCATATCACCGTGGGGCACTGTTCCATGTCCCTGCAGTTTCTGATAGACTACCTTCAATGTTTTATGCACTCAAAAATGTAATGAATGACTTTTCCATAGTCTGTGTAATATGATATTGATTTTATATGCCTATGTTTAAGCAGACATGACACTAAGTGTTAGCAAAGCAAAACACAAAAATGTAATCTGTCACCTGTATGTAAACTTACCTTCCTAAATTTCCAAAGCTTCATATATTTGCATGGCCTTTTTATTCAGAAATCCATTCTTGAGTCTATACTTTTTCAGCAAGTTCAACTTGCAATTTGCAAAGAGAGTAAGAGAGATAATTAATGAATTTCACTGCAGTTCCAGTTTATCTTTCAGTAATATGCTACTGCGTTGAACAGAAAACATTGATGCATTATATAAAAAATAAAGTATATGTCCAACTATATGCAAAGAATTCTGATCTGGTATTTCACTACTACAGAACAATTCGCAACCCCCCCATTCCCTTTAGATTTCCCCATCTTCTTCTTCAGTAATCATGCAATTTGGAAATAGATATGGCTACTTTCTATCATGATTATAAACTGTCAAGTTTTTACACATGCCTTCGTATATAAAAAAAAACAAAAGGATAAAATATGCCACAGTGGAAGAAGATACCAGTGGAAATCAACAATAAAGATCCAAAAGTTCCAATAAATCCACAGGATACACCAAGGCAGATATGATGAAACTGGTTTAATAAACGGTAAGCGCTTTCATGCTCTCGTGAGCACTTCTTCAGACCATATAAAATTACATTTCAAATACACAGCTTAAATAATACACAGAATTACAAAGAAACCTATCACAAGATAAAATCACTTAAATAGTCTCCGCCTCTTAAGAAAAGGTTTCAAAGGGATGGAAGTGTTTAACCCTAGTGGTACATTACTATATAGCCTAATGATCCAACTGCTCTCTCTCTGTTCTAAAATATTGTTAAAGTCTCCTAATCTACTGCCAGGTTTTAACTGCTCCAGTACTCTAAACAAGAATGTATGTGTAGGATCTGTATTCATCACATGACTAGCTAGGGCATTTCTAGAGTCAGTCTTCTTGATGGCTAACAAATGCTCACATATATGGTCTGAAGAAGTGCTCATGAGAGCATGAAGGCACTTACCATTTATTAAACTAGTTTCATCACATCTGCCTTGGTGTATGCCTTCGTATATGTATGGATATGCATTTAGAATTTCTGTCTGTATCACTGTCTCTCACTGTCTCTCTCTCACTATACATCAATATATTTACTTATACAGATAACACACTATCCTTAGATGCAGGAAGATTAGAAGACTTTAAATTCCAATTTTCAGTCCAACTGATTGGATTCATGTTGAAATTGCTGACACTGCAATACGGCATTTGTGGGGGGAGGGTGGATCATGTACTCCTGAGTGTATCATCCTTGGAATGAACAATTAAACCCTGGTTCCATCTGTGATGAGTTGATGGTAGCTCACGTGGATGAAAATAGTTCCATTGTACTTATCAACAAAGAAAAGAAAATTAAATTCCATTAAAATCTTTCCTCTCAATTACATTTTTAAAATACTTTTGCCTTTTAGCCTCTTAGCTATCATCTGTTTCTTACATTAATAATAATAATAATAATAATAATAATAATAATAATAGATCCTCCAGATGAGATGTTACACAGAGGTCCCATCTGTTTGAGTTGTGGTAGTTCAGGTGGATGTAAAAATAACACAGTGCCTATCAAAAAAGTAGAAGCTTTAGTTCATATGTACATCCTTATATATGCTTACTAACATTCATTGTAAATACAGCATAAACTCAAAAATGTTAATTCACATCTACAAAATAAAAAAAAATGAAAAACATTAAATTTCTCAAATTTTAAAAATATTATTGATCTTACCCCCATCCCTTTTCCCACATCCATTTTTTATCTCATGCAATATGTTATTATTCTCTTCATTATCTTCCTTGCTATTTTTTCCATTTAAAATATCAGCAATTTCAATAAAAGCTCATAAGATTTCTTCCTCAATACATTTCTTCTTTATAAAAATTCTTAAAACATTCTTCCATTTCTCTGATTATATCCTTGATATTCTGAATCAGTTGTTCTCTTTGATTATTAATACATGTTATTCTTCCTTCATCAAATGTAATTATTTTCCCTAAAAATGGTGACACTTCTTCATGTCTCCCCTTTACTATTTTATCTTTTTCTCATTCTACTTGTTAAACTCCTTTTCTTTTTTATTCTATTTTCTTCACTTCCATTTATTATTTCTTCATATTATTTTATCAATTTCTTATACTCTTGTTTTAATTCCCCAAAATTCTAGCTTTATATATTTTATTTTATTCTTTTCTTTTTAAATATCCCTTATAAATGTATCTTCTGTAATTATTCTATCTCAGTCTTAGTGTTTGCTTTCTTAAACCCACATCCCCTTTGTTCCAAGTTTCAACAATACATCCTTAATCATTTCCTACAACTTATAACATTTTTATAATTTTTTATTTCCATTTTCCACAAATTATATTTAACATCTCTAATTATAATTATATTCATATTTATAGTTACGCATTTCCTTATTTTTTAACAAACATTCTCTCCTCTTACTTTGGGTGTATGCAAATAAGCAAAATATTCTCCATACATTCATACATTTTTACATCATAAATAACATAACTCTCCAGTTTTATAGCAGTAAAGTCCAATATTTTAATTTGTGGATTTCTGATCAGTGCAATACCTGAAAATCTTTACCAAATCTACAATTCATTTCTCCCCAATGTATTATCTACATGTCCCTTTGTTTCATATTTAATAATCTAATATCTAATAAACAAATAATATCCCATTTCTACTTCTTACAACAATCTGTCCATATTTTCTTTTAGTATTGATTATACTATTAATACCACTTCACTTCTCCCCTTTAATAAGTATTTTATCCTTTTTTATAATTTTGCCTGTTCAACTCATTTTTTTTTATTCTATCTTCTTCCCTTCCATTTATTATTTCATCATATTCTTTTATCAGTTTCTTATGCTCTTGTTTTAATACCTAAAAAATCTAGCTTTATATATTTTATTTTATTCTTTTCCTTATAAATCACCCACCAATTATACATGCCCTCATAAACATCTAACATTATTAATAATCTTCCCACAACTCGTACATTTACTTTTTAAAACATTTTCCCTTTACATGTTCCCCATAAAATCTTTATTCTCTCCCTTACTTATTAGTTTCTCTCAACTAGATATTGTTGATTTTATAGCACAATGATCTGAAAAAATCCCTGTTTACAAACCTAGCAATATTCTTCAGCAATCTTCTACTCAGTCAGACTTCTCCGATAATCAAATGCCAATAAATAAATAAAGATATATATAATACCCATATTCAATCATGTCTATATTTGTCTTATTCACCACTTTTATACCTCAAAGAAAATTTTCTTTACATAACGTTTCTCATAATTTTACTACCTTTTACATTGAAAACACATTATGTAGTGTCCTTTTCCCACAATATGTACATATTCTTTCACTTTTCTTTTTGTATGGTAAATTCCCTTTTATGTGTAATTTATTTATTACAAGTCCCCACACTACTTTCTTATTAAACTATTTCTTACTTTTACATCTTTAATTGTTTCAGTTAAATTTCCCCATGGATTAACATAATAATATCTGTCATTATATTCTTGTGCCAAATTTTCTGTCTTTTTCTGTTTCATCAATCATCTTCCACAATAATATATTGTTACAATATTTAATTTCTTCATTAATGTGTTCTTTTTCTCTTTTACTTATTTTCATCATATCCTAAAATCTTTTATAGTTACATCTGAACAGCTTTACCATTAAGTTCTCATATTTCTCATTTTTTGACTTTATCACTTTATATACATTTAAAGAAGCAGCATACACTACAGGATTTATTAGCCTCAAACCTCCTTCCTCTTTATTCAGACACAAGACTCCTCATTATACTGATTTCAATCTCAAACTCCATATAAATGAAAAAATGACCCGTAGTAATTTGTTCATATATTGTTGGTATCATAAATATAATTGCTAAATATATTTTCCCATAATAAAGAGTTTATCAAATAACTTTTTTCCTGGATGGTGACTTGTATGTTTTCCAAAAGCACAAATTTCTTTTAATTCTTCTATTTTTTCCCACAGAACTCTGCTTGCATTCTTATTCCCAAATTTTATACCTAACACAGAAACTTCATTCATTGTAAAGTATATGCCTCCTGTCTTTACCACATCACCCAATCCTTTGCTTTTATCTTTGTTTAAAATCATATCTGTAGCTTTTAAACATTCATTTAAACAAAATACTACTGTTATCCAAATGTTTTTTGCAATCACTATATCATCCACAAAAGTCAACACAACTGAAACTCTTAATCAATAAGTCATTATATATCCTGCATCTTTCATTTTGATATTCATCTAACATACTATCACAATCATAACTAGAACAAACACTAATACAATTCTTTATGTGTATTCTTTACTTAGCAATCCATTTACTAGAGCTATTACTCTAGCATTACTATTATAAGCAAAAATATGCACTTTCCTGTTTTTCTCACATATTATATCCTTTCAGTATAACCCATATTGTATTATATCAAATGCATTATTATGATGCCCTATCATAAGTTTAATTTCCTCTCTTCTCATATATTTATGATATCATCCACAATCTCTTACTCTATCATTAATAATTCTAGACCTCCTTCCCCTTTATACTCTATAGGTTATCTTCCATAATATTTTCCATTTTACTTTCAATTTGAATCTGTATTATTTTCATTAAAATCTTATAATTTATATTATTCAATATTATTAGTCTCCAATTTTTTATTTCAATTTTTTTCTTTTTACATATATAAATTTAAGTACTCCACTACTTAACTCTTTATACAGAAAGCCTTCATGTAACCAGTCATTCAAAACCTTTAGAAAATATTTTCTTTGCCAATATATTTTCTGTTACATTTAATGTCATAATCCATCTGATACTGCAGACAAATGTATATTCACTTGTCCAAGCACTTTTTCCAACTCATATGAAGAAATTTATTTTCCAATTCTTTATTGTCTTTCTCTTAAACTGTTTTAACTTCCCACATTCTCTTCATTTATTTCTTGTACATACTTTCCTACAATATTCATCATTTGTTCCTGGGTTCTTTTTATTTCTCATTTTACATTTTCATTTCTGTTATTGCACTACTATTCTCCTTCAGCAATCTACTTAAATATTCTGTTGCTTCTTCCCTTTTTCCTTGTAAGAAATTCATTTTCTTAAATAATATTTTTTGATTTCTTCTATATATCTCTTTCTTTATCAAAATAATTTCTATACTTTTTCCAAACCCTTTAATGTGCCTTTATATATTCTTTCATAAATTTCTTTGTATACATTTCTACAACATTCTGCCACTGTAAAAACATTTTTTATATTTTTATAAGTAATCCAACATTCATATAATTTTTTATAAAAAAAACTTTCAAAGTAATACAATCTCTCTATTAGTGTGCTGTTGATGTTTTTCTTTCTTCATCCTTTTTATTTCTTTTCCAATTTTAATATACTCCTTATTTTCATTCACCTCTACTCATATTGCCAGGTAATCTGAAAAACATTATAATCTTCTGCAATAAGTAGTCCTTTGGATATTATGAAACAATCTGTTTCAGTTTCATGTATACTCCTTCTTTATGTCCATTAATTTTTATTCCAAATTCTTAACTGACCACATCTCATAACTTCTAGCATTTTCTTACATATCCTTTTTTCTTCAATTTCATCTCAAATCGCAATTGAAATATCCTGTCACTGTAATGTTCATATTTATCACTATATAATTCATAATCTGTTAAAACAAATTCTCCTTTATTACATTACATTTCCTCCATAATTTTTATATTTTTCTTGTTTTATTAAAAATTTTACATCTTCAAAAGCAATTATACCCACATCACATATATTGTTCCACTCCATAACTCTTAACTCTTTTCTTGTTTTATTAAAAAATCTTACATCTTCAAATGCAATTATACCCACATCACATCTATTACTCCACTCCATAATTCTTATCATTCTAAGTATATTCGTAATACTGTTTACATTTACAGAAAACATTCTAAAATTATTTCCCTTTTCCTTAATTTCTTAGACATTGCATTTTTTTCTTTTTTGAAAGCTGTACAATATGTCTTATATGTTAACCATTTCCTTTATTTTCTCGTTCATGCTAATCCCTTTAAATTTTATTTTCCTGTGTTTTACTCTTTTACCAATATATATTTTCCTTTTACTATTTTCCAAATTATATCCTCTTCATTACTTCAGAACCTTCTTCTTCCAATCCTCCCTCTCTTCATTCATTTTTTCTCTGTTTTCTTTCTTTGATAATATCCAATACAAATGTATTGAAGCAAGAAAGATTATTGGATTATACATTTCTAATCTCATTATTGCCTTTTTATAATATATATTTCCTCATTTAGAGTTTAATCTAGACCCAATAAATATGGAAATATATATATATATATATATATATATATATATATATTATGATATTGTCTTTATTTTATATACAATTTTATACAATCGTATTATTGTCTGTAATAATCTTATGATGACCCAAAATAAACACCCAATATTTGTATATTTTCTATCTGAAATGGTATATTTTTAAAGACTTAAGACTTGTCAGTCCTTTTACCCTTTGCACTTCTGCCTATTTAAAAATAATCTTATTTTTTCCAGTTTAAAGTTTAATAAATATCAATCTATAAATTAGTTTCTGATGCTACTACAATATGTAAAGCAACTTCATAAGAAATATATAGTGGTACCACTGTTCCATTGTTCCAGGTAAAATATGCATGTTAGGGACCTAATTCAAAAAGAGATGTGAGTGTAAGTCTACCCTGATTCCAAAAGACTTGCACTCAATGTGCAAATACTTCAGTGTAAGTCCAATCTATAAACAGGCTTACACCAGGGACAAGATTCCAAAATACCTGCTATCAGCCTGCTCGAAATGTAAGTGGTCACTTACATTAAGAGGAAGCCTTTCGTAATGTGACCCTGGAAATATTATAAATAGCACAACATTCTGAAATTGCAGCATTTAGCACTAAGTTAAATGATAATCCATTAAGAGAACAGCCTTACATTGCACCTCTCTTAATCTGTATTCTCTTTGTAAACTGGCTTCCTGACATAAAATCAAGGAGAAATTATTTGACCATCAGTAGCCTGCAGGAAAAAAAGATGAATAACATAAGGTTGAGCATTTTTTATTGTAGAAAATCATTTCTGGTGCAATTTGTAATTGTTTGCCAACAATGATTTGGAGAGCTTGGACCCCCTTACAACCTCCTCCTGCAAGAAAAACAAGAAAAAAGTGTTTTTCACCCTTTTGTTTTTTGGGCATTTTTCCATTCCTTTGGAATGTCAACTTTAAGGATTTGATGTTTCATTGAAGAATCTTTCAAACTTCCCATTTGCTAAGAGCTGAATACAAGATGTGTTATAAATATCCTGTATAACTGTTTCAAAAGTATTGTTAATTGTATAACTTTTCAATAAATCCTACAAGTTTTTGTGTGTTACCATATCAATTGCTTCAGTAACATTGCATGCTACTATCAAACCTTTATTTTCTTGGCATCTTATACTGTAAATTATTTCCCATAAGACAATTAACATAGCTCTTATTAGTTTGTGATATATTCCAAAAATTTCATAAATCCTTATATGTTACTGTACTTAATCTTTTTCTAGATTATCTTAGAAAAAATGTTGAATCAGTATTATTCAATGGGATTTTAGAGTGATGCAGCCACATGGTAAGATGTTCCAGATTCTTCCACCTTTTGTATGGAGTCTGCATGTTCTCCTTGTGATTGAGAGGGTTTTCTTTGGGTACTGTTGTTTCCACCTATATTCTAATGTAGTAGGTAGATGAGACACACTAAATCAGCAGTAGATGCAAGCATGTGTGAAATTTGGAAGTATAGTCATGGTAGGGCTAACAACCCAGGGGTGTACAAATTAGTTCTAGATGCTGGGCACTATATCTGTGATAATCTGATCCCAGTTTTGGTCACAGATATAAAACAGGCCAGTTATCAATTGAAATTGATTATTTTGCTTTTTTTCAAAGAGTTGGTTTACCAATGTGATGGAAGGTAGAAGTATTCATATTTGGTGATTTAGCTGACCCCATGTAAAGAATGGGGAAAGGGGATTATGGATGTAATATTGAAGTTAAAGGTTTTAGGTTTGCTAATATTTCCCATTTCACTTTCTTACATACATATTTCAATATGCTTTTACAGATGCTCTCATTTCTAATGCTATTTCTTAGCTGCTCATTTAAGTTTTTACAAAAATCTATTTTTGAAATAATGGCATATAAAACAAGAAAGTAAGACTATGACTTTTAAGTAGTATGGGTTTTAGAGGGGTGTGAGAAAGTCAAGCATTAGTAGTGAGTAAGTTAGTTTAGGGATAGGAGATGATGGGGAGATAGTGGAAAAAGTTCCCTCTATACATTTTATACACTTAATTTGACCTATTTCTTGCTTTATAACTTTAATAAGATATGGAAAAACATAAACTTTAGTACCTTTCACTATATATTTTTAAAGTACCTGCGGTGGTGGTGCTGCGGTAGCATTGTCGCCTCACAGTAAGACGCTGTCTGGTTTGATTCTCAACTAGAGCGTCTTCTGTGTGGAGACATGCGTGAATAGGCGTACCTTCATTGAAGGTTGTACATCAGGCCTGGCAAGCCAGTACATAAAAATCAACTGCCAATCATTAGCGGACCGGAGTTCCGCTGTGGCGACCCCTAACTGGGAAAAGCCGAAAGACACAAACAAACAAACTATATATTTTTAAAGAAAAATTATTTATTCTTTCCTCAGTTATTAAGAAATATTATCATTTAGTTTTTGAATCACAGCTAATTACAGCTTTTATAATCATATGCAAACATTATGACTAGTGAATGTGTTTTCATAGTGTTAAAGCCAAACCATGCTTTTCCCATGTTTAGCTTTAAATTAGAACATATTTAGCATTTTCTTTTATAATTAACTCACGATTTTTTTCATTTCTTACAAAATCTAGCCAATGAAAAATGTTGTTTCCACAACAGCTTCAATCTTTTTTCCATTCTACTGTATCCAACAAACATACATTTAATTTCTAATACATTTTCCTCTTTAAAAAAATATGAACAGTTTTGCAAGACTGAAAAAAAATAAAGCTAAATCACCAAATATGAATACTTGGGTCTATATTACATAATCAAAAACCCATTTCAGTGAACACCATAACACTGACACACATAGCCCAAACCGCAAATACGCTGAACCCCCTAAACCATGAAATTTCAAATCTCGACTCGTCATAGTCGGCCAACATTACCATGCGCTACATACTACATACCCAAACATAATGAATAAAACACATACATACACTAACCAAACCCCACTTCTAATTCTACACTAAATCTTACATACATTACTATCTATGCACTTACCTTAACCTGCACCCTAACCCTAAGGTCCGTAACTATTGCACACTTACCTGCAGACATATACCCAAGCAAAACAAATAATCCACACACATATAATTAACAAAACCCTACTTCTATCCCTACACTAAACCTTACATACATTACCTATCTATGCACTTACCTTAACCCACACCCTAACCCTAAGGTTCGTAACTATCGCACACTTACCATATGGAGCTATACCACAGATGGGCCAACCATGACACTTCGACATTCTGTGTTTCGCGGTTTTGAACATTCACTGTTACCGTAATTCATGCTATACATGTTGGTGTTGTGGTGTTTGCTGAAATGGGTTTTCGATCTCGTAATATAGACCCTGAATACTTCTATCTTTCAACAATTTAATAAACCAATTCTTTGGAAAAATCAAATTAATCAATTTCAATTTCAAATGATAAGTGACATATTTTATATCTAGGACCAGAACCTGGTCCTAATTTAATTTGTCGAAGTCTCATTACTACCTCAAAAAGTTTAACATCTTCTCCTGTCTCAACTTAAATCCTCCAATTAAAATATCTAAACAGATAGTCACATATTTTTTTCAAAAAATGTTCAAATATCTCATTTCAGTAGGAGTATATATATATATATATATATATATATATATATATATATATATATATATATATATATATGGGCCTACTTGAAATAACTGAAAAACCACAACACCGAAACTCAAATAACCGAGAATAGAATCACAAAACCCAAAACACGGAAAATCACGAAACTGTAAACCACACACATAACACAGACAAGCAGACACACAACTGCCCCAAACTAGCAAACACACCAACCTACACTAGTGATAGGCAAGGGGGCAAGCCCCCCTGCACCTCCCACACCCCCCTACTTTAATATTCTAACTCCGAGATCGCACAGAGACACACAAGGCAAACTCACATCCACACATTACACACAAACCAAAGTCACAGCACACACTTACGCACAGCAATACCCCTCACAACTACACTTACACATACATACTTACCTACTGCAGAACACCAAAAGCGCTAAATCAAACTCTCGTAATGTCGGCATTTTGAATTTCGCACTTTTTGGTGTTCTGAGGTTTTGTGATTCTGGTCTCGATCTTCTGGGTTTCAGTGTTGTGGTCTTTTGGTTATTTCAAGTAGACCCATATATATATATATATATATATATATATATATATATATATATATATAGCTGAAATCATATAATACTTAGTGTTCATCTAAATTCGCATACAAGATGAATACATGTGATGGATATAACAACATCTACAGTCTGTATACTGATTTTATATGATATAGTAGAATATAGTATATAAAATATAATATATAATACATAATATATAATATATATTCTACTACTTTACAAATGTCCATAAATTTGACAGCATAGAGGACTAAAGCAGCAACTTGTTAATGAGCTGACTCACTCATGCTTCAGGGTTTGAAGCTTTCTACCATTATTTTGTCAGACCACAGTGGCCTAATGGATAATGCATTGGCCTCCTAAGCCACAGACTGTGTGAGTCCTATTTGGATTGGTATAATCTTGAAACAAGTAGAGCTCTGGGTTGTGGGTTGGTATAATGGTTAAGGTGTCTACCTCAAAGACAAAAGGAACAATGTTTAATTCTCACATGTCAAGGGAAATTGGCTAAGACTTAAAATGGCCTGCAAAGGTAGCTAGCTTATTACTTGCCTATGAACCTATAACACTTTTTGACCCCATAGCACTTCCACTTGCTATATTTGTAATGTATTCAATAAGCTAATACCTGATGATTACTACCCACATTAATTACTCTTCAGCTGTGTAATACTGCAAAATATTTTGATTCTTTAATAGTACCCCTGACATTCAAACTACATATTTTAATATTATCCTTTCTTTTTTCAAATTTTTATGTTCCTTGCCTTAATTTTATTTTCCTCTTTTTCCTATTATTGTTTACATTATTGCCTTCAATCTAAGCCATCACTAATCCCATCCTCAAAATATCAATACACATGTCTTATTCTACCGTCCTCTGTTAGCCTTCTGGGGTATAAACTGACTTTTAACCTTGGACATCATCTCCTTGGATACCTGTTGTTTATCTCTTTCCTCCACCTTACACTGTTTCATTATCTGACACCAGCAGACTGCTCTTGACATGGGTGACTCATGCTCATTCAGCAGCTCCAGCAATGTTTCATGCAACAGTACTCCTTCTTCCAAATGTGAAAACACTGTGGGCTTATAGCCATGCCTTTTAGTGCCACTCCACAGCCGTCCTATGGCTCATTGAGTAAAAGAATCCAGAAACTATAAGGGAAGTTCCATGCATACCTCTCAATCGCTCACAGCAAGAAATCTGGACAAAGCCTTAAATAAACATGGGACAAAAGCCTAAAAATAGGGATCATTTTTAAATATTGTTCTAACAAACTTAGAAAATTGATAGTGAATAACAGGTTTTGCATTAGCATGAATTTTCTAAACGGTATGAAGTCGGAAACTGAAATGTATGTCATCATTTTCTAACTTTAATCTTTAAAGATTTGCCACTAATTTGCTAGAAAACCACAATTCTATGAAACATGGATCAAAAATATGAGGCAAAAATCAGGTATTCTGAGAAAATATGTACAGTTGAGAGGTATTGAGCGTACACTGGCCAAATTTCCCCTAAGAGTTTAAATAATATCCCCCACTCTGGGTTTCCCCTCAAAAGATACCACTAGCCAAGTGGAACTAACCTGGTCAACAAAGGATAGGTAAATAGACAGATAGATAGATAGATAGATAGATAGATAGATAGATAGATAGATAGATAGATGATAGATAGACAGATAAAATTATATTGTGAAATATCCAATGCAGAAAAAAAAATTTAAATGACTGAATACAATACAGGGACTACCCATTTAACTGACAGAAACAATAGCACAATAGAAATACTCAAATACCTGCATTAACTTTTTTTTTTGTTGGGTGGACAAACCTCACCCAGCCAACACCCCTTTGACTTTATACAGATATATAGCTAGTTTTATATATATATATATATATATATATATATATATATATATATATATATATATATATATATATATATGGGAACACTTCACATAATCGAATTATTGAAATCTCGAGGTCGAGACCATATGATCGAGATTTTAATAAATCAAATGTGTGTAGTGTTTAGAAATAAGACTTTACTTACCTTAATACATTACGTGCACACAGAGGCAAGTGTTGTACGCCTTGTGTGTACGTAATGTTTTATTTGTTTTGCGGTGTTGGCAGGAAGTGAGAAATCTCCCGTTTTGCGCTTCCGCATACAGCGCAAGACGGGAGATTTCCCATCTCCCCACTGTAGCGCAATCTTGGAGTTGGTATATTTAAGTAGGGGGGTGTGGGGGGCACAGCCCCCCACATGGGGGGGTGCAGGGGGCGAAGCCCCCCTGCAAAAGCGAAGTTTGTGTTTTTTTTTTTTTTTTTTTATGGTTTCCCTTCAGAAGTTCGAGTTTCCGAAACTCGAGCTTTTGGTTTCGGTTATTTGCAGTTCGAGATTTTGGAAATTCAATCTTCTGAAGTGAATCCATATATATATATATATATATATATATATATATATCTGTATGTATATGTATATGTACCAAAATCAAGATCACTCAAAAGCAGGAAATGACATATGTTCATGCATTACATTTCTGCAATTTCAAACAATTCATACCTTTTTGACAATTCATAGTTTTCTTCATAAATTACAATACCTTTCTACCTCAGCCAATTAGCCTATCCTTTTCTGTGTTCCTGCCCTAAGAATATCCATGATCAGATCAACATAATAGCAATTACGCAAATGTGTATTTGCCCTAATGTATAGTCACTATTTCACAGCACAGCACAGCATTCACTCAAAACATCATAAAACAAATACAGATAACCCACAAATTCCCCCCAAAAATAAACCATTCACTAAAGTACACCCACAACAAAGTACCTGCTAATCAACAGAAGATAAAATAAATGCATTTAAAAGAACAGACACATCTCATGGAGCAGAGGTTCAACATAAAATCCTGTTCATTTTGTGACTAACCTGCTAACTCTGAATTAGAAGGATGATAAATAGAGGGGTCTACATAACAACAACAGACCCAGATGTCAATGTTCATAACATCAATTAAAATAATCCAAAAAAGTTGGCAGCTTAATGAGCGTACTCTAATGAATAGCATTGAAGCAAGCAACTCTAAAACATTCTTTTTTACATATCCCGCACTCCCTGCTACATATGTGTTCTAACTCAGAGTTTGCACAGTAGTAGGGAAACGGGATATTCTTCAAGCATAATACTGCAGAGATCTCACACAACTGTCAGACATTTGTTTTGTTGACCAAAGTGTATTGGAAAAACAGCAGGCAGCCTTAACATCACTAGACAATATTAAGGGAGACAATTACACACACACACACACACACACACACACACACACACACACACACACACACACACACACACACACACACACACACACACACACAAATTCATACAGAGCTAGCTAGCTAGATTAATACATACATACAGTCCGACATACACACAGAACAGTATATCAAGCTGAACTTTTATAATAGTTGATAGTATTTGATGACATTCCAGCTATGTATTTAAAGGCATCTTACTGTTGAATACTTACAAAATGTAATCAGATATGTAATGACTATGATGCACTAGATGGTTATTGTTGCACGTTTTAGTTGTATAATCTTGAGTTCCATGCTGAGTACATTATATTTTAAATCTGAGCAGTCTAGTTGGAGAATGAGTTGTTTGTGCAACACAAAACAAAGTGCGCACTCAGAACAGAAGAGTGACTAGCAGCATTTGTCTGATTAATGTAACAGCTTGTTATCATCTTTAAACCTTTCCAGAAAGGCCCTCATTCCAAAAGAAACTCATTACATCATTATTTGTTTTGGACGGTAGAGACAATGATCCTAAAGTAGTTCGTAAGCATTTGCACATGTTAGCAGGAAGCAAGATAAGAAGGAGTTATACATCAACGTGTTCTTAGTACAGAGAAGGCTTTATAATGCTTGTCTGCACTAATGTCCTCAGTAAAGTAACACAGATTTGGTCATTTATTTTACTAAATAACTTACGCATAATGTCAAGACAACTGCAGCACTGCAGTTTTCTAACTACAAAGCTAGATTTAACTTCTCCATGTATGTTGAGATCATCTATACTATGTCTGCAGTTTTAAGTGATGTGTGTGCATCAGTCATTAATACTCTCTTTTCTGTCCAAGAAGATATGCGCAGTACATACTTTCTAAAACTTTGGGTTCCGCTGTGACTATTACGATAAAAAAAGATTGTCATGATTTTCTTAGAGTCGATGACAAAAGTGATTCTCTTGTAACCAAGCCAGAAAACAAGCAGCCCACTTGGAAGCTATCAGCTAACATTATCTACCCATAGAACTATCTTTTTCTATATTCGACTTAACTGATCATTAAATATTATTATGACAGGAAAGATAAAATGCTCTAGCCCTTACAAAAGAATGCATCATTATGTTAGCATTACGTGATTGCGTGCGGTTTCTCATTTTTATATGCATATGGGTAGAATTTTAAAATGCATGTACAATATGTACACACCTACATGATCATTCAGCTGGGAAATAAGACAGCAATTTCACTGACATCTTTCAGATTATTGTTTATTCTTTACTTGCTTAGTGCAGACAAACTGATATGTGATAGTTTGGTTTTGTCCGTCTTTTATTGTATTTACTGCTTGTACAGGAACACCGATCTTCCAGATGTTTTCCTTAAACCTGCCTTCCTTATATAATGCATTTATTTATATAATTTCTTTGTAATGCATCACAAATACTGTTCATCTCATTAGCACTTCAAGTTAACTCTGTGACATTTCTAGAAACTATTTTCTTTGCACAATTCATTACCATCTGTGCTTTAAGTGATGATTTTAGAAACTCTTTGAAGTCTGTGACATTATAACATTCCTAGCAAAACATTTATGGTATGGTATCGGGTAAAAAAAACTGGATTGCACATATGAAGCAACTACTTATTGTTAAATAATAATTTAGTGACAGATATCCCTTTCTTTAAGAAGAAAAAAAATGATATTATAGAGTACAATATTCTACATTATGAAACAAGGCATCGCTTCTGACAAGTAAGAACATACCACCACTGAAAATAAAGTTGTCTTACTGCAATACTACTCAGAGATGAATAAAATCCTGTACCGTAGTTAAGAATATGTCATGAATGCTTTTTTTGTTTGTTTCCATACCAAAGATTCATAGCAGGATGCTGCAGTTATACAAAAAAAAAAGTTTGTGTTGGGGTATTCTGAGACGCACTGAAAAAAATAGCATGGTTTGTGAAATGGCACAGTTAATTTTGTCAGCCTATCTACTTTTTGATTTCTACTTTCAAGTATTAAATAATTGTTATCCAATATCTAAAATATTATAATTGCATACCATCATTAATTCTTCTAAGTACTCTTGCCATTAGCCCCTTTTTCAGTCTTGATTCATTCCCTAGTTATCAAATAGTTAAAACACCATGTACATTCTGTAATATAAAAAAACAATCATGAGCATGTTATGCTCAGTACTGATTTGTTGACAATGCTTTATTGTGCCCACTAATATTTTTATATGCTAAATTAAAGAAGACAGCAGCTCAATGAAATTGTAAGGAATCACATTTCTGCTTCTACAATACAATTAAAAAAACATTCTTTTAGACAATGACAACACATTTAATGTATTTAATGACAGCATTAACTTCACATGTAACACATTTAATCACAGTTTAACTTGTGATGTGGGACTTTCTTACAAGTGGATGGAATATCTCAGAGTGCTTCTATGGCTGCTGTCCCTAAGAGAACTCAAAATAACTGGTGGGCAACGTCTTCATAGATGCTCCATGAATACTCCAGTTTGATCCAAATCTGACCATATTCTCTGCAGAGGTTCTAAGTCAGGTGTACATTAAGGGGCCGTGGAATGTTAACTTATTCTTAGTTCACTTGTTCACTTGATGATTCACCTATTAAATGTGCCGACTGGTGTCTTTTGAATATCCCTATTCTCTCTTCTGCTCAGAATCTTTTGCAAACCTCCCACTCCCCCCATTTGTATAAACTACAAATCTTTTTTTTACCTTGTGGTTTAAACTGAATATGTATAAAATGCATGTCAAGAGGTAGAATGACACTTCTCATCCACTCCACTCCTTAATTTAGTAGTTCATTTTTCCCTGTATCCAGGTATTCAACACCATTCCTATTTTCTCCTTCACCTCCATTCTTCTGTCTCCTAAATGACTATGTATATACGTGCAGTCTTATCTACCCCCCACCCCACCACCAATCTGTCCACGGTAAACCTAGTCTGTCTTTATACAGCTTTCCTATTTTCAGGATCATTATTTTTTTCAGGATGGAAACAATATCTCATTTCCTCACCTAATGAATTAAATAGCTAATATTTCCAGTAATTTAACAGGCATAACTTCCAATAATAACTTGCAATAATCTGCAAAGAAGGTACACTCCACTTCTATTTATTTATTTTATTTGGTTGTTTATCGACATTTGAGCACTGGGAAGAAAAGCTCCAAATTATTGCAAATCATTTTAAAAACAAGAATTTTGCAGTCTTCAAAAATAAAACAAAAACAAATTAGACATAATATAAAAACATTGTTTAAGAATCAATACAAGGTATGTGACACATTTAATATTTAGACAACTTTTAGACAGTTTGTAGAGAAATTAAAGATAAGATAGGAGCTGCTGATGTGAGGGAAAACAGGCTTATGGTATATTTAGAGAGAAAGTCAGAGTTAGATAGCAGTAAGCAAATAAGTGAAGAAGGGAGAGTAAGGAGGTATAAGTAATGAGAAGGCACTTGTTCACATTTAGGGATATAGCTTATCCTGGATTTGAGGAGTAACAGTGACAGATTTTAGCTAGGATGTCTTTCAGAGTGGTTTTGAAAAATGCGATGGAGGGTGCAGACCTAATGGATAAAGTTAAGGAGTTCCAAGCCTTAGCAACCTTGTACGAGTACAGACAATGCCCATCAGATTTGCTAGGTTTGTAGAAAGGCAGGAGGTTTTGGTCACTGGAATGCAATGAACGCCTTGGAACATAGTTGCATAGTATGTTTTTTAGTGCTGGTCAGGCAGATGGATGCTGGATAATTTTATAGGAGGTAAGAAGCTGTGCATATGTTAGTTGATGCGGTAGTTGTAACCAATTAAGCCTTTTCAATGCTATACAGTGGTGGGTTCTGAAAGGGGTATGTGCTGTAGATTTAGCAACTTTGTTATAACATTGCTCAAGTTTTAATTTTTGTGACCCTTGGAGGTTAGTAAGGATGGGTGCACCATAAAGAAGAGTGAGGAGGAGATTAAACAGTTGCAAGTGTAGTTTTAGATGCATCAGTGAAAAAGTTTTTGGCTCTGTTAAGCATTCCTTGTTTTTGAAGAGTTTTTCTTATGCATTTTTGTATACACAGGTTGAATGCAAGATTATAATGCACTATCACTCCTAATAGTTTGCTATGAGATGTGACGTCAATGGTTGTATTATCAAGAAAGAGGACTTTAAATTTTATGTTTTTCATGAGAAAGGAATTTGAGGAAAAATTAGTATAAGGTTGAGCATGAGTTGTGTGTTACAAAGCTATGTTTCAGTGGCTGTTAAAGCTTCCTGAATAATTTTTTGGAGTTGTACTATGTTGTCAGATGTGCAAATGAGAGTTGAGTCATCTCATCTGCGTATTGTATTAGGGTGGCCTGTTGTGTGGAAGTAAAGAGGGTGTTGGTGAAAATGTTAAAGCGGAGGGGACCAAGTATAGATCCTTGTGGTACACCACGGGTTACTGGGATGCAAAGAGAGAGCATGGAGTGCCATTGTAACTGAATGTACATCTATTGGACAGGTAGCTTTTGACAGAAGAGTAAGTGGATAGAGACCTTGTGAGGACATTGGAAGTAGAAGTTTGCTATGACAAACTGGGTTGCAGGCTTTAGACAGACCTAGAAATAAGGAAGAGACTAGTTTGCCATTATCTATAGCTTTATTGGCAGTACCTATATAGGTTAGAAGGGCAGTGCTAGTACTATGGAAAGGATGGAAGCCATGTTGTGTAGGGGACAGGAGTTCTTCCAGTAGGATATAGTCTAGCAATTGTTTTTGAATCCATTTTTCCAAGTATGTTGGTGAGGGGAGATAAAATTGCTATAAGTCTAAATTCATTAATGTCTGTTTCATTTTCTCCTTTGTGCGGAGGGATAATGTGTGACTTTTTCCAAAGAGGTGGAATGAGGGATTCCCAGACTGACCTATTATAAGGATTATGACAGGATAGACAATGCTATTGGCTGCTATTTTAAGTACTCCCCTTGGAAGGTCATCAGCTGATGAAGAGCAAGGTTAAAGTTTGTTTAAGAGTAGTTTTGCATAGGATGTGGGCACAGGTTTGAAAGTAAAAATGGATGTGGTAATATGTGACCGCTGGACAGGAGTGGGATTAGATGTTGGGGAATCCTTGGTTAGAGATGTTACACTCTCTATAAAATAAGAGTTGAACTGTATTGCAGTTTTGAGTGGTGAGTTATCAGAAGAGGGGCATGTGTTGAATCTTTAGCCAGAATTATTCTGAAAGTTATTATACTATAGTTTTCTGGCTTAATTTATTTGCTTTTTAGTAGATTTTGAAGCATTCTGAAGTTTTCGAGATATCGAAGTGTTTTATATTTTTTCCATTCTTTCCATACTTTTTCTCTATCCTACATTAGCATTTTACTCAAATTGGATAACCAAATTGCATTATTTGTTTTCAGTCTCTTCCTTCTAGAAGGTACAAGGCTATTTAAGATATTTAGAAATGTTACATTGAATTAAATTTTTAGGAAGTTCCAGTTAATAGATGATAGTATTGTAATGAGCATTTCTGGGTTAAACTTGGAAAGGTTATGTGTTGTTTATTAAATATGCTGTTAACTGGATGCATGAGATGTCTTATTGTATAGAATGGGAGAGAATCACTGACAGAATCTGACTTTATACCTGTGGTGGAGTGTCAAACTAAGATCCAGTCTAATAGAGAATTTGATGTCTTGCTATAACGTGTGGGGCTATTAATTAGTTGTGTGAAACCATGTAAGTTCATAATAGATGCATTGGAGTTAGAGTTTGTGTCCAAACAATGGACATTCACATCACCTAGTTTTCCTTGTTAAAATGTTATGGATATCCACTGTAGGATATCTTCCAGTATAGTTATATTGCTGCCAGAAGGATATAAAAGGCAATAATACATATTTGCTTATAATTGTTTATTTTGAGGAATGCAATAAGAAGCACTGCTTAACTGAATTTTGGTGTTGGTTTGCTGTAAGGGGAAATGTACTGGATACTGGGAAATATTAAAGCAATACCACCATTTCCTCTTTGTGCAGTCATTATGGATGATATTATAGCCAGTATGTATAACTTTGGAGTCATTTATACTAGATTTCAGCCAAGTTTCAGTTACAGCAAGAAAATCAGATTTATGTTGGGTAATCCAGGCATGTAGTTCAGCAGTTTTATTTCTTGTACTTCTAACATTAATTGCAGCAAACATTAGATCACAAGGGTTGGGGATTGGCTGTTTTTAGGTTACAGCAGTATGTGTGGGAGAGAATTATCTTTAAGTTAGCTGTGATAGGTTGGGCCAGGATTAGGGTGTATATCTCCTCCTAGAAGGATTTTAGTATATTGGGGAATGATGCATACTTGTTTTTTGGAGAAGATTCTTGCAATTAATTTTGTTTTGGTTTGAGTTAAAGTGCAATTAATCAGCCTATATTTGGAATAAAGGTGAGGGGCAATATTAAATAGGTTTTGTGCAATGTGAGGAGATTGTAAAGAGGAAGAATGGATAACTGGTTGGGACAGAGTTGGAAAGATGTTACAAGATATTACTGAGTCATGGTAAGATGAAAGATAACACAGTAGGAGGAGAAGAATTGAGGAAAAGCTGAAGAGTAGTATAATTAAGTACATAAATCTGTATTTTATAGATGTCAGGTGGTGGGGGAGTAACAATGGAGAAGGAAACAAGACGTTGCATGAGAGTAGGAGATTCAGTGATGGTGGATAGGTAGGTTGTCCTGGTACCTTTGCTGGAATGTAAGAATTAGAGGGATATTAGAGGCTAGAATATAATAATAATATGGGACTATAGTACATAGTCGAAGTTTAGTAACTTTGAACACAGAATGTTCGAACCATCCTGTTCAAAGTTAAAAAACTCTGACTATGGATAAAAAACAAAAAAAAGAAAACAAATCAAAATAAACTGTTGTAAGAAGGGGGGCAAGCCACCCTGCACCCCCCACACCTCCCGCTACTTAAATATATTAACTCCGAGATCGCACAACATTGAACAAAATGGAAACCTCCCCTTACGGAGATTTCCGTTGAAACGCTCGAACTTCTGCAAATTTGAACTTATGGTCTCAACCATATGAGGTTCGAACTTGCAGAAGTTTGATTATCTGATAGGAACCCTAATAATATAGCCAAAATAAGAAGAAATAGGTATTTATTTGGGAAAAGAAAAAGAAACAATGTGGAATATATATGTACTTTTAGGGAGGGTTGTGATTATACAGTAAATGGGTATAGTGCAAAGCAGTATGGGAGGGAGAAAGATGGTCAGAAATGGGGCTAAAAATTGCTTAGAGATAGAGAAGTAGGAAACAAGAAAAAAATTGTATGTATAGAGGTAGTAAAGTAATTTGGGGAGGATTTTGGAAAAATTGTTACAACTGAAACCTTTATGTACAAAGTATAATATTAGAGTAAGCTATTCCCCTTTCCACCTTTAATAATGCCCTTAGCCTTTGAAATGGTAATTGGCATTACTAAATGAGGCAAAGATGTCAAAGAGTTCAACACAAAAATTGAATTGAAATATTATCCATAAATTAATATGAGTGGCTAAAATGGATACTCCTTCCCAAAAACAGTAAGATGAATCTGCCACTATCATACAGCATTGTCTTGTGCCTCACACTAGATTCAGCTTCTGTGACAACCCCCCCCCCATTCACAAATCTTACTAATGATTGCTTGTTTAAGGTGTTTTCCCCATTCAATCATCTTCATTCTCTCATCACAATTCTTACCCCCTCAAAATGTACTCCTGTGACTCATAAACAAACACCATCTATAGGTCTATAAAGACCACTCCTCCCTTAAATCCTCCATTCTTTTCTGTCAAGTCCACAAAAATTACTAATATCCTCCACTGGAGTTTTGAAAACCTCTCTTTTATAAAGTGTTCAGCTTTCCCTCCCTTTAAATGCTGAATATCTTCTGTCAACTCCCCTTCCCAATTGCTATATGAATCTCCCTTCTCTCCTTTCTATCCTAGGCCTACCTGTGGTGTACTCCAAATGTATTTTTCTTTCTCCATGATTTCCTATGTAAACCTTTGTAAAATGATTGAAATTATTGTATCTCCTAATTACAGTTCAGCACCCATCTCACTTCATGCAACATTTTCTTTCCATGCTGTTTTTCTTTAAGCTTTAATTTTCCACAGTAT
>NC_056733.1:1574369960-1574509960 GCF_019279795.1 Protopterus annectens | reverse complement strand
AATTTCCAGACAGATGGAAATATTTCTCTGTTCAGAGTGGATTTATAGTTTTAGAATTGGAACTGGTAGATACGGTGAAAACTCAGATTGTGGCAGAGGATGCAAAAAATAAAAATAGCAAGAAGCTGGTATAGAGTAGATTAGGGTGTGTATAATTTCAATGCGGTACATGAATAGATACACTGAATTTGGCTCACTTATATGGATGGAGAAGACAGAAAATAAAGGATGATGAAAGACAGGTGGAGGCTAAGAATATAGGGGAAGGAAGAACATAAATATGGAATGCAAGTGAAGGTAATAGCAGTAGGTCTGCCACTACATGAACCTGAGGTCATGTTATCTTAATGCTCCTCAGTGGCAATTTAGCCAAAGGTAAGCAAAGTCTACAAAAGAAAGAAAAAAAAAGCATCTGTCAGTGCAGCATGACTTAAAATACCTTCCGATCAGATATCTAGTCTTGGGATTGTAAGACCTGTTACCATGCTAAAATAAACAATGAAAGCATTAGTAATAGCCCAGCTGTAGGATAGTCCTAAATAATAAATTAATCCACAAAAACAGGAACACGTACAGGGATAACACACCTAGCTAGACTACAACAAGTACACAGACTCAAGACACCACCAAATGTGCTATGTGGTCATCTCCTACCTTTCTTATATGAAAGTACAGCAGACACTACTCATTCTATAACTAAATAACTCAGAAGTATGAAACGACACGCTGATATGAACCCCATCATCCATAGGGGATCTAATAACTGAACAAAGCCATATAAAAGTCAAGGAAGAAATATCTGCCAAATACCTTCAAAGCCTTATGAAATAAGTGCCAGTAGGAAATTAGGCAAGCTTATCAACATCATTGTAATACTTTGTAGTAAACTATTCTGTGCAAAGACCATTTGTACATGTCATTTAAGCAATAAAGAAACTCCAGTCTTTAAAATCTTCAGCGAGTAAATTTATCTTCTTACTTGAAAAGTCCATTCTGATAATCAGAAAAATAAATTTATATGAACCCATCCACCCATCAAGAATTAACGTAAAAGTGACTAAAGTGTTACATCTTTTAGGATGAAAGGGATATATGCTCCACAGTCAGAGAATCATTGGGTAATAAGCTTGTCCCTCAAAGAATTACTTTCTAATATCCAATGTAAGCCAAAAACTTTGGACTGAGTGCTCTTAACACTACCAGGGGATTCTGAGAAAGAGAAGGTCAAGTAAAAAAGTTTTTCATAGCCCTGAATTGAAGATTGAGATGTACACATGGGAGTCTATAGGAGATAGAAAAAAAGTGAGGAGGTGTTTAGTCCATGTAGATAACTATGGAACCAAGCCCTTTGATTCCCTTGGTTAGAAAATATTGAGGTTTTCAAGTTGGTTTACATGCTTGGAGTGATACATACCCAGGCTTAATAAGGAAAGAATGTAGGGTATACTATGACATTTTTAGATCTATAGGACATACCTTTCATAATTAAGTTGTCAGTGCAAAAATATTTTATTACTATAAGTAATTACATAATGATCAAAAACCGTTAACTGTCAATTAATCTGCCTAGGTCTTTAATGTCTGGATCTTTGGGGCCTAGGTCTTTGCATCCTTAATGTTTAGGTCTTTAATGTCTAGGTCTTTAGTGCCTAGGTCTTTACGTCTTTAAAGTCTAGGTCTTTAATGTTAAAGTGTTTAGTGCCTAGGTCTTTAGGTCTTTTTCTTTAATGTCTAGGTCTTTATTAATGTGATAGACTTGATTCCCAAACAATGCTACACTATATGTTTTCTCCTAAGTCCAAATGTATGGTCACAACACAAAGTAAAGGCTCTATCCAAAGCTCCTTAAAGAATGTAAAGTGTCTGTAGGATATCAACCATGCATCCAGTTTGCAGTCAGCTGCAAATGTTGTAACACAAACCTTTATTTCTGCCTTCACATCAAAATAGTAGATTCTAAAGAGAAGGGGATGCAGTATAGAGCCTTGAAATACTCCACTAGTGATAAGTCTGGAGGTTGAGAATGTACTATCGACTTTCACTTTGTTTGTTTGATCTAAGAACCAGTTTCCAATCAACAAAGTGATGTAGCATATTTAAGTTGATAAACATATTAATAATGTTGTCATGAGTAACTATTAAAAATGCTGTCGCAGGGCCATGGTAAGTAGCATGAAATGAATTACTTCCAATGGCACAATCTATACCCTCATCTGGTTGGGAATTGAAAATTTTCATCCAAGGAGCTGATTTTAATGAAATCTAAGAAATGCTGTGCATATTTTTATTTAATTGTTGTGTAAGATTCTCACTTGATTGATGCATAATTGAAGTTATCCAAAATTAGGGTATTGGGATTACTAGACATGGAATCCAACCTGTCCAGGTACCTAATACGGTCCTCAGTTTACACTGAAGTGGCTTTATAGCTAGCAATGATCTGGTAATTGGCATTACTAAATGAGGCAGAGATATCAAAGAGTTCAACATCAGAACTCTGAAGTATTATCCATAAATTAATATGAGAGTGGGTAAAAATGGATACTCCTTCCCAACCCAAATGTTCTGATTGACTGATGGATGGATGCACTTCTCTGATAATGAAGAAGTGTTGAGCGCAGAAATTTTAACATCAATTTGGAATGTCTAGTAGGTGACGTGTGTAACAAAAGGCACCATGAGAGCAGTAAAACAGTTTAATCAATATGCAGAAGACTTCAAGATAGAGGTGAAGGATTTTCCTAGCAAAGTAGGTGAGTTACTGACTTCCATGCTTGTACACATTGAATCCTCCTGGAATAACTGCAGTAATTAAAATCAATTATTTATGACTTAAATTGTGGCATTATTCTTGGATAAGTCAATATACTGCTAAAAAGAAGTGTGTTACCTGCCTTTAACCGATGCACTGCATACTCAGCACTGACTCAAAAGGTAACTCAACTTAGAGCATCTAGCATCACTTACCTTACCCATGGCCGGTATGACCAGTATACTCATATTTTGGATTGAGGGACCTAGGATTCTGGTTAAGTCACAAATCCTAGTGTATGCAAGGATGACTTAAGAACTGATGAAAAAATGTGTCTAACTGAAGTATCACAAGGAATTCAAAAGTCACTCAAGAATAGCAATGTATTAGCATGCCAACCTCAATGCATCATTGCTCTATCCAGATCTCTAATCTTGTAGTTTTGGTGGAGTTCAGTACGTTGCTTCCCATGTCGTTTTAATTTCATCTGTGTAGTCTCCTCACAACTCACAAAACATGCAGGTGGAGTTAATCTGTCCATGCATTCTGTACAGTGTTAAACATACTCGAGACAGCAGTATGTAAATACACAGATTTATTTGAAAACTAAAGAAAAACATAGCCCACCCTGCTTTCCTTAATTAAATTTCAGCATTTACTTTAGTTATAGAACCTGGTAAGCAAAGTTATCACATCTTAGAGATATGTTCACCCCAGAGCCTCAGTCCCACACAACCCCTCCAGCAACAAGATGAATATAAAGTTCATGGCTGCAGGCCTTCCTTAGGCATGCCTTTCAGCTTGAACAATTCCATCCTATAACTTTCCCCATTCCACATCCACAAAAGATCCCAAATGGATCGTCCAGTTTTAGAAATTATGAATATTGCACCAGACATACAGCTTTATCCCATGAAGGTTTTTTTTCTTTAAGAACAAACTTCCTGTTTTTCTGTTTCCAAGCTAAAGAGTATTGCATAGATTTAATTCTGATCAGTTGTGTCATTAATACAATTAGTTGCCTTGCTAAATTGCTGAGGGAATTGTATTCACAGTTAAAGGTACACTTCTAATTTTCAGAAAAAAACAGGTCACAATATGTATTGTATTTATTCTGGCCCTAGTGTCCTAATTTCTGACAAAAAGGGCCCAAAAATGGCTTGTTTATACAGCTCATTAAGCAAATAAATAAAGGAATGAAAAATTAAGAATCATATTCCGTACACCATCTCTTTTCCAGTTTTATTTGTTTTAGCTATTTGTTAACCTGGTAAAGCCAACTGAAGACAATTGTCCCTTTTCAGAAGTGACATACTAACACTATCTGGTTAAGTAATTTGCTCAGAGACATTCAACAGGCAAATGAAGGTGGAAGGAATGAAACCCTGTACAACAGGCAGAGTAAGTGGTTCAGTAACAGCTTGGAACTTTAGTCTTCTGCGTAACCTGGCAGTTTCCTGTTTTTATTTTTTCATATTTTATGAACTGCATTGACACATTAGATCAGATGTTCAGCATACTCAGTACAGTTTACATGAGAAACTAATGATGCACAAATGTGTAATTGGACTTAGAAAAGTTCATATGAAGCAATGGAAATTATAAAATTTCTTTACACCAAGAAGTTGTATAAAAAAGTCAATGTGTCCCTAAAAGCATACTGAATTATAAAATAAATTGCAGCTTTAAACACATATCTCAAATACGATCTTCACAGGTCCATGTGCATACAGCACATGCTATACACAACAAGGTAATTGCAAATGAAGTTATAATACAGCTTTGTAATATCAGCCAAAAGTTTATCCACTAGTAAAGGATAACTGAAGTCCTAATTAAAATTCAAAAAACATAAGCATAAAGGTTCTTGAATATTTTTTGTCTGCAGATCAGATCAGTTACCAAGCAGCGAAATGTTATGACAGTAATGTGCAGAAGTAATACGTAATGAGCCTGTGATTAATTAAGCAAGTGTTCTGCACTGTTATTACTTTATGTGGAATTCTGTACCCTGGAATACATCAGTCAAATAGACATTCCTTTAACCAGATGTTGAAAAGTTAAACTGCAAAAGGTCCAAGGAACTATGATGTCAAACCACAGGCATCCTACAAAGCATAGCAGGTTTGTAAATATTTTTCAACAGCTGTTTCCAAATCACCACACCCAAGGACATGGTTGTTTTCTATTTATTTGCCTTCTGGAATGGGTCAGATAATCAGACCAGAGGGAGTAATCAGTTGTATGATTTGTTAGTGGTAAGCAAATTACTTACAGTCTGATTCTGAAATTGCTAATTGTTTCTAACTTGTCATCTACAGCTGTGCAGGGTATGGCAGTCTGGGCCATGAAAAGCACTCACTTGTTTTCCAGTTACAGAAGACTTGGAGACATTCTGCTTAAACTTTCTCACTTCCTCTCACTACAGCCATAAGACAATCATGTGCATTTAAATCACATGTAGATGATTAAATAAATTATAATCTGCATTGCAGTTAGTATATATTTCAGCTTTGTAATGTATTCAAAGGATTTGTATATATTATAAATGCATAAAATTAAGCTATAGAAATGTAATGTAAGATCACCAGATTAACAGATTTAAATACTAAGAGCACAACGGATAATAAAACTTTTATAGCCAAATGCTGATAGTCAGATTGGAAACTTGCAAGCATGTAAAGCCTCAAATTCAGTCAGGCAAATCTGTCTTTTAATTTTAACCATCTGTACAATTACATGACATTTTGTGTTAGAAGGTGATGAAATGTAGTATTCTGCTGTGCATGCTGCTAGAGTAGTGAGATACTTTGTGGTGTACCTTCAGTCTTAGGAGTTTATGTTTTGAAAAGCTTAGATCTAACTCATGTATATAAATTTTTCTGAAACATTTGAGATGGAAGTAAGAAAATCCATAATACTCTCTGACTGAAATTAGTGCTGCACCCTATTAGAGTAATAGTCCCACTGATCTTGGACTTTAGGGAGCTGAGTATGTACAGACTTAAGCCATCTTGTGATGGTAGGGCAGTGGCTTAGGAATTTACATTTGATGAACGTTTCTGAGGAAGACTGTACATTGTTTTACTGATCATTGGTTTGCCTTTGTTAAACAGCGATGTTCCCAAAAGGCAGACAGTATCATAGGCAAGCACACTTAGTTCTAAGAGTTTCGCATGGTACCATTTTCTGTCTGGAACCTCACTATAAATATGTTCAACCATGTTCAAGCATGTAATTTTGTATGTTTCTTCAATGATGCAATAGCTTCAGCTTTGGTTTTTCTGAAGCAGTAAATAAAGGAGTCTGTTGTTAAATAAGTCAAATGAAGAAATTCTGAATGTAAGTTTATATTCTTTGCAGGTTTGCTCCCCCCTCTAAATATGATAAGATTGCCAGCACAGAGATCTGAATTAACCCGAGGATTTTGATGTTAATTAAAACTAATAATAAGGCACAAGAGTCAAATATACAACAAAAACATTTCAAAGAAAATGACTCATGCTGCAAAAAAAGTTATCATGGACGAAGCTTACAAAAGCAAAACTATTAACTTTGTGGTGACTGTGACAACAGAATTGTACAAGCACTTGTATTGTCTGAAAATCTTTGTTTTTGGTGCTCATATGTAATTCACTATGTACATCCTTATTATGTTTCTTCAAAGATGAGAACCATGTTTTTGACAAAAGTCTATAGTCTATGACCTGTAAAACAAATTTAGTCATTAATGTTGCAAAAGTACATTATTAGATGTTTTATCTTATGCTTGCTTATTCATTGTTAACTTTAGAATTAGATGCCTCATTTAGCTGAAGAAAGGAAGACACATAGATGGAAACTTCCATTGAAAACTCTATTTTACCAGTGATATGTATTCATTTGTTACTGTATTTATATATCAGTTTTTTTGGTGCAATGGAATGAACATGAACTTTACTTAAAACTCTCTCTCTAGACTCTAGATATACTTTTTTCCCAGTACTGAGCTGGCCATACCAGCTTTATTTATTTTACTGGCATTTGTTTTTGCCAGTAACATTATACATCCCCTTTTATGAGGTTTTATATATATATATATATATATATATATATATATATATATATATATATATGGGTCTACCTGAATTAACCGAAACTGCAAAAGACCAAAAACGACATACCTGACACCAAATGAATGAAAGTGAAAAAAAAACGAATATTAAAATTACTGACAGAGCACAATCCCGACCATGGAATACAAAGCCCGGCAACTGCCTAAATGATTAGGACTGAAAGTAGCACCACAACAGTATGAGTAGATCACAACAATTAACAGAAGAACAGGTGTAAATGGGTACTTAAACAAGCCACCAGTAGTAACGCATCAGATTGCTAATAAGGACTCCCCATGCTTGCATTACCGTGCTATGCATCAAAGACAATATGGCTAATGAGGAAACTGTAGGAGAGCTAGGACAGTTATACAAAACAGTAAAATCTCAAAAGGGAAATGACATGTTAGTGATAGATTCATACCTCTACCACCTTGAAAGAAAATGCCACAACAAAGGGTACTGGGCATGCAAGTATAAAACACCTGACGTTTGTAGAGGCAGGGCTGTTACCACAATGTCTCCAGATGGTGAAATACTTGTAAAGTCTGTAGCGCACAACCATGCTGCGGATCCTGGTGAGCTGCAGAGATACGTGGTGTGTAGCGAACTAAAGAGTAGAGCTTACTTAAGCAGGGTCACACTATGTTTAATAGTGGAGGACGCACTGGCTTCAACATCCCTTGGTACAATTCACTCTGTTCCCCATAGACGTGTCTTATTACAGCAAGTGAATTGTATCAGATGACTCAAATGTGGTTTGCGAAGTAAAGATAACTTGAACCTGACAACGATAGACTTTACAGCGTTTCACTTAAAGTCATGTACGTTTATTCATAAAACAATGTCAGATCCTGCTACTGACACCACTGTTGTGGTGTTTACTACGGTAGATAACTTGCATGATTTGAACCGAGCTACAATTTGGCTAATGGATGGTACATTCTTTGCAAAGGGTGTAACCATCCGACAATTATACAGTATCCATGCATTAATAAAAAAAAAGTACACATAGCAAGGCTGTACCACTAATTTATGCCCTCATGTCAAAGAAATCATTGAAAGCGTACAACTACTTGTGGCACAATTTACTATTATCTCTTTTCAGTTAATGGATTGTCTGTGCAAGTGAAGTATGTTCTATGTGACTTTGAAGTAGCGGCAATAAAGAGTATCAGATTGAATATCCCTAATGCCCGTTCCAAGGGCTGCTTGTTCCACTTTAGCCAGAACATCTGGCGAAAGGTGCAATAATTAGTGTTGGCATCATTCTATAATAATTCACAGGACTTCCAACTAGCTGTTAAATCGCTAATCGCTCTGGCATTTCTAAAGGAAGATGAAGTGCAGGTGACCTTTGATACATTGCCAGCTTCTTTTCCCACAGAGGGTAAGGACTTGATAAAATACTTTTCTGAGTGGTATATTAATGGCAGGAGGAGACAATTTCAAACCAGGACATCTACCACTATGAGATTCCTGCCACTGTTTCCCATTACTATGTGGAATGTAAGTGAACTGAACGAATTGAATCTGCCGTGGACCCAAAATACAGTGGAGGCATGGCATAGGAGACTTAAGTGTCTCCTAGGAGACAAAGGAACAAACCTGTGGTTTTTGCTAATAACTTTAGCGAGGGAGCAAGTCCGGATAGACGAACTTAGGATTCGTATGTCCACAGGCCATATACAGTCTCTGAAGAAGAAGAAACTAATTACCAGACATGTGCAGTTTAAGAATGTATTAGAAGGTAGAGAACAATACACAGCTGTGGAGTTTGTGACAGCCATTGTGAGGCTTTTAAAACTATGAACCGTTTTGTGTGTAGAATGTATGACTGCCAGCTAGTTTTGCTGTTTCATTTCATTTTGTGTGTGATTACACCAATATAACGTAACAGGAGTGTTACTATCATTCATTTGACTTTGTGTTTAATTAGACTAATGTAATGTAACAGGAGTGTTACTATCACTGGTGTGTACAGTGAAATCTATGAGGATATGTTGATCATTACATTGTCGGTGATTTCAGTGTCGGGATTCTCACTTTTCGTTGTTATGGTTTGTCGGTGTTTTCGTGTCGGGCATGTCGATGTTGGTCTTTTGCACTGTCGGTTAATTCAGGTAGATATATATATATATATATATATATATATATATATATATATATATATATATGTGTGTGTGTGTGTGTGTGTGTGTGTGTGTGTGTGTTTGTGTGTGTGTGTATGTGTGAGAAAGAGAGAGAGAGAGAGAGAGAGAATATCCCTGGGATTCATGAAGCTCGGCGCAAGGCCGGCATAAGGCTTGCGCCGGCCGTGCAGCATATATATGGAGCAGTCGCGCCATATGCATATTAATGAAGGCACGCAGCCACCACAGCCACGTGCATAGGAATCATGCGCAAGTGCATGGGGTGTATCGAAGTTGCGCACGGATGAGTGTCAATGTCGGCTGTCGATGAGCAACCTAAACTGCTGAATATTATATTCCACCTGCAATAGTAATCGCACCTATCAGTGTCCGTGGATACTGAAACGTATGCAAAGCATGCAAGACAGTCCCTGCGAACAGAAAATGAAGAAGCAAACACAAATGCATGGTAGGGAATAACGGGTCCCTACCCTTGAACAAATGACATGAAAACCGTGTGCCCGTAGTCCAATGTAGTGTTGATAGCTATACCATGTGGAAGTGAAATGTATCATATGTTAGCGCGCCACCAGTAGGTACGTCCAGCCCAATGCAGAGGATCACCAGTTGACACATAATGTGAGGGAGGGTACATAGCTGGGCAGATGTGTCCATAACAAAATACAGGAGGAGAAATGTAGATAAATGTAGTGACAGTATGTCCGAATCATATCCCACAAGGCATGTAATAGTCACATACAAAATGTATGTCCATATTTCACATACCAAATGTGATAGGAAATAGAATACGCATGTAAACGAAACAGAAGGAACATATAAACAGCTACAACAATAAGGACACATGTAGGAACAGTATGATCCGTACCGTCGACTAAGATTACCACCTGTCCCACTTTGCGAGCGACAGTCCCTCTGTGGGCAGATGTGTCCTGACACAAACTTGTAAAAATGGCAAATGTCCAGAGATTATAGGACATAATTATTCCTTAGACATCATGTAATAGTTGCATTAAACAGTTTTTCTCTGTACGTATATTACATAAATGTCATAAAAAACAGAATATGCCACCAAAATGCTACAAGAATAAGCTTAGATATAGGCAAGAATTGTACGTTCTATCTGCCGAACTGACCGTGGGTATGTGTCGGCCTGTAAAATGTGCTGTGATCACAGCAAATGTCACACTGTGGCCAATTGAAAAGGTGGAAACACTACCGTCGACTGTGGGGAGGCATTGTCCACAACAGTCGGATATGTGTAAGGAATAGCTTGGACATAGGAAAAGATGCCATCCTACCAATGATTACAACAGGCTGGCAAAATTCGGAAGTCAGCGGTATAAGCCAAACTTGTATGTGACACAGTCGAATGGGTAGTACCTGGGTATACCAACCAAGTAATGAAAGTGAAGCATGGGCGTGTACCTATGTGTGTGAGGTATAGCATGTGGAAAGCAAACATGGCAGGGTAGTCCACACAACCATAAAGGTACCTGACACATGTAGGGTAGTCAATGTGTTACACTGGCTGTGTCATGGGCCAACAACCAAAGTAGTGATCTATGGGGTGTGAGGAATTTGCGTGTGAGGGGTGGATGGGTAATGGTAAAATCCTCAAAGGCGATACTGTGTCGTATGCAGAAAATTTGAACCGGAGGTGTACGAGGGGGCAGTGGGTGAAGTGGAAAGAAACACAAACACATGTAGAAACAGCTGCAAGACAAGCAGACAGGCCATAGTGTAGAACACAATCCCTCAAACATATGAATATGGAAATGTGTGATACAAATGTATAGATATGTCACCGTCACATACCCACAGATTGGTCCTGATGGAACTGGCCATAACAAATGCAACACATCTGGATGCATAATGGCCTACCCAGCACACCCTCCACATCACACAACCCACCCCCGTACCAGAACGTCCACCAAATCCAGCCGTACTTGGCCTACTGGTTCATTGCAGACACAGCTACACATAGTGACCCCTACACATATGTAGTAGGTATTGTCACCCTAGGCAGTGTCAGGATTGCAAACCATGTACCCCTGCATGTAAACCCCCCTGCACATTTTCGTAAAGCCACAAAAATCTTCAGTATGTGTCTTGTTTTGGTCTTGACCAATTTTTGGGATATCCCTCATAGGATAACTAACCTGTGTAAATAGTAGAATGGGTATGACGACATGATGTCCAATCCTGTAGATATCTGGACACAAGTCAGAACATGCAGTAGAGGTCCATGACACTGTCCAGCCCTAAGTGGTCATGCATAACCTACTACCCAGGATAAAACACCTTCCCATGACGCACGTGTCCCGACACGAATAGGCGGGAGAATATATTGCACACATTCGCATAGTGGCAAACGGCATAAGGGTGAGGAAGACACTGACGTAAACAGGATAACCCTGATCAAGTGTGAGGGACACTTACTGTGTGCAGGCATGACCGACCATACCTGTCAACCTGTGTGAGCAAGATATCTGGATAGAGCCATGAATACAAGTGAGACAAAGGTCCAAAAGCAGGGACAATTTGTAAAGATAGCTCTTAGAAACATAGAAATATGATAGAATAACAGTTTGCACATTGGCATTAATGTCCGGAGTATGAAATCTGAAACCCAACTGTCTGTCAGCACATTCCAACTTCAGTCTTTAATGATGAGCTACTGCTGTGCCAGAACACAACAGCGTATTACAGAGGTCCGTACCATACCACTCAACTGTCCAGATATTCGCAGAATGACCAGAGTTTTGCCTCAAATTGTTGTTGTGTGCCTCTGACAATCTGCACCTGTCTGGTAAATAGCTGAGGATTGATGTCACTAAATAATGAGAAATATTTTGAGTTTAAGACTCCACATCCTTCAGAAAAGTCATGCTAATGCAAAACCTAGTATTCTATCAACGTTCTAAGTTTGTAAGAGCAATAGTTAAAATGTGTCCCTATTTGTCCCCCCATCATGTAGGTTTTGCACAGATTTGTTGCTCTAAGAGGTTGAGAGGTATGGTCCGTACATATTTACAGTAACAACCCTTCACATTTGTGTAATGTACAACTGCATACCTTTAGTCATTTCATGTCCAAAATAATAATCCCCGTGTGACTGAATACAGGTAATAGTCAAATGTGAATGGGAACACCCCTCACCGTGGAGTATGGACTGTAACAACCCCACCCATAATATGTATTGCCAACAGAATAAGCTGCTGACAGGTGCCCAAACACCTGTGTCTATAAACACAGGTAAAAATTCATAATAGGGAGAAACTCCCCGTCCATATGCTTCGTCTGACATTTAAACTCGGCCAGGGAAATTCCATTCACCAGGCAGACAAGCCTGATCCCAGATCACTACATGAACACCCTGACAATCAAAGACCTGTATGTGCCAGGACTATATGCCTTGGTGTTCTGCAGATCCTTGGAGTGATTAACAATGCAGCTGGGGCCCACAGCAGTAGGCAATAGGGAATGTGTAATATGTAGTACCGTGTTTTTCCCAGCAGGAGAATGGATGCCTGTGTTGTAAGTGAAGTCGTGAGGCATATGTTGATGTAGCTAAGTACTATGGGTATGCATATCAATGAGGCAGAACACCAGTAGAATAGTGGTTCTGGCATCCGGCCAATGTGAATGCAGTCCCGGTTGACCTACGACCACTGCACATATAAGTTTAAAGTGTAATGAATGCGTTCGTGCTGTACACACATTTAAATAAGCAAAGATGAACGTGTGTTTCGCATCAGTCCGTAAACCGGAATACAGATATGTAACTGTTATGGTCAGAATTATGAAAGGCCACGTAAGCACAAATATCTATTAAACATATGTAACCCACAAAAAGGATATGCAAGTGCGCCTGCGCATGTGTAATCCGCTCACAGCATAGCAAATGAATGCTGTTTTCTCCAAGTTATATATACATGGCTCATACCTGTTAACCCCGTAAAGTACAAAACCAGACAAAGCCATGAAAACAACTGGTACAAATAGGGACAATCCCCAGATATTGCCCTAACAAACATAGATAGTGGATAGAATAATAGGTGTGTCACTAGCATGGATTCTCTGAAGGGTATGAAGTCGTAACCTGAAATGCTTGTCATTATTTTCCAACATCAGTCTTTAATGATATGCCACTAAATTGCCAGATAGACACAAGGTTATGAAAAACGGACCAAAGATAAGAGGCAAACAGCTGTACATTCAGCGAAAATCTGTACAGTTGAAAGGTATGATATGGATATATATATCTGTGTATACACATATATCCGCATACTTAAACCAAAGCAAATTATGAAATGAGGAATGTACAGACATATATGGACATATGTATATATGTACATATATATATCTCTGTACACACACGATACATTAATAGATATATACACAACAAACATATGTCCCTGTAGATATAACACATGTACATAAATAGGTCATGGTATAGCTATTATGGATAGACAGACAGACATGCATGAAAGGTGAATACACTGCTGCTTTCCAAACCATTGCCCAGAAAGTACCAGTGTGACAGGCCTGCAAGTTCTACACTTTAAACATGAATATAGGTGTCCTTTGCAGGACCCCAAAAATTGATCCCGTATGAAGTGTGAACCATCATCTATGCAAAGGACGTCACAGCTGCAACTACGATATAGCTGTACATGCAACAGTAGCAGGTGCAAGGGTAATAACACATGGGTCGATAGAATGTATGACGTACGACCTGATATCCGGAGAGTGAGGAGTGCTTAGAAGTGTCTTCACACTTTATTATCGCTCACATTAAACATGTCTAATGGGTACTGTGGAGGGGTGTCAGGTATGGGAATCATGGGTATGCAGAAATGGGCCTAGGTGTTGGTTGGCACAGATTTATTAGGTCCGCCCCATGGGAGTGATCAATATACCTATGTGGGTATAGCACACGCCTATATTTTCCACAAAGGTTCAACCCATCTACTGGATATTGTGTAAACCATTGGGGGAAGACGTAGGGACCTATATCAGTGTCATGTAGGCGATTATCATGGATGGACATGCGTACGACCAAGATGGTAACCATACCTTCCAAACTTTCAGAATAAGACAGCTGGACTAAGGCATAGTACATGAAATACAAATAGGGACTATATTAAATATACCTCAGACAAAGTCAGAACATTGATAGAATAATAGCGTAGTCAGGAGTACGAATGTTATGAGGGTTAGTAATCATGAAATAGAAATGTCAGTCATTATTATCTAACCTCACAGTCCGTAATGCCTTGCCAGTAATTTACCAGAAAGACACATTATTATGACAAATGTAACAAAATCATAGGTCAAACCTCGGGGCGTTTACCCATAATGTGTACAGGTGAGAGGTATGAAGGTAACCCGTCCTAAATAAATGTACAGAACTAGTGATACTAGGTGGACAGGTGAGAAGAAAGACGTCAGGACAAATGACAAAACATGTACAAGTCAAAAGCATGTACTTCGACAAATATGAATGACAACGTATGCCCTGTGAAAGTCAATGTGGAAGGTTAATAGACTCAAAAGAAATGTATCCCTCAGGGTGTCATGCAGTGTCACCGATAGTGTCCAGTCCCCCATACTCATACAGGAGCTCTGCCACTGACAGAAAGCGCAAATACTGGCGTACACATAAGCTACATGATAGAATAATTAGTGTGGATAAGCACCTGTTGGCCTTTGTGAGGAATACAACCCTCTGGGTGTGTGTGTCCTACAATAGGAATGTAATGGCATCTGGCCTGTGATGCCACCATATATTGTGTGTATTGGTGTAAGAAAATTGATATCCTGTATCAGAATTCAGAAACAGATATATGTCTGAGGAAACAGCATTATCAACTGCAAGATAACTCAGAAGGTATGAAAAGTGCTGCAGTAGGAAGTTCAGTATTGGCCGCAGGTATGTGCTAACATGTCAAATGACACAGCAGTCAACATGAAGTACCTATAGGGCTGTCACCTTTACAAATGATGACAGTGGGACATACCCACAGCCATGCATACACCACAAATAGACATAGCACACAGCAAAAGATCCTTGAAGGTGAATTGCCGAGGTACCAGATCGCTGAAAATAAAGGAGAAATACCGGTGAAGTGCTGGCGTTTTGTGTTTTTTCTTGATATTTTGTTGTGAGGTGTTTTTTGAATAGCACACAGCAAAGCCTAGGCCATGATACATGAAGCCTCCGGCATGTACAAGAAGAGTGAGAGTACAGCAAGGAAAGATGTCTGCCAAGCTATTCAGCAAACTCCTGTAGGGGCATGTAACACCGCCCGTAACACGAACGTTGCACGGACAATGTTGGGATTTGCAACATTCCCCATTTGTATGTGAAAGCTATGCAAATTATGTAAATATGCGATACATGAAACAGTAAGCTGTCTGTGCAAGAGCAGAGTTATGTGCAGAAATGTACCCGGATGTTAGGCGACTAATGTTCTGCACGTTGCTAAACGGAGCAATGACAGCTGCAAATACAGTATGAATACAGTCGAAGAAGCATGCCAATGTCCAAATCTAAGGCCAGTGGCATTATTGTCCATTGGATATCAATAAAACTGTAGTTGTCCTCCCCCGATCTCCAGTGTGGAAGCCTAGCACAGCGCCAAGAGAATGCGCTGTGCTTCAAAACAAAATATACATACAAAATGTAGGTTTAGTTAGATGTTAGTACACCATGCAGATGAATGGCAAGCTGGAGACAACATGGCTACTGCGCACTGGTTGTTATGTGTGGAAGCGCTCTGTCAGAGCTGTAACTAAGCATTTGAAGGCAATCTGATGCAAGTGAGGCTGAGGATAGTGAATCACAACATGTCATGCCATATGGGCCAAGCCTCTACAGTGTAGTGTAGGATAAGGGGACTATTAGAGTAGAAGATAGGTGACAACATGAGTGTGTATGTATAAAACACTGTAATCTTACCGGAGCAGTGTCACATGTTTGCTGTCAGTACTCAGTGGAAGAGGCTTGTTATGAGCTATCCTAGGGAAAGTCAGGAGACTGACGGTGTACGCCATGGATACCACCGATGTTACCTGCAAACCTGCCCACAGTGTGTCCGCACCCATGCGCGCCAGTAAGCCCAAGTAAGCATGTGTGCATGCGTGTCAGACCGTGTGCGCATGTTGAAGAATGAATAAGCTAGTGTACGAATGGTGAATTCCGTGTAATGTCGTGTATGCCAGTGTACGCGTTTGTAAGCATGTATACATGTGTACTACACACATCACACACGTACTGCACACTCAGACACACATGCTGCCAATACTACACACATCAGTGAAATGGCACATGGATGGAAAATACATCATCAGAATTAATAGTGCTGTAAACTATGCTACATTGATGGTCATAGCTGCAATGCATCATGCCTGCTGATATACACATGGAAGTATCACACTTTGTGTTAACAGCATTCTAACATCAATACAGTGGAATAAAGCCACCGTGTGCATCAGCACCAGGTTAGTCTGATCCTGCATCAATGTTACACATCACAGGTGGTGGCACAGGTGACATCATATGCACAGGGTGTGGTGTTACATTTCCAGAGCTGTCATCGAGCCATCCAATTTACACGCAGGTGTGTGTGTGAGGGACAACAGTTATTGCATGGCCCAATGGTGATGCAATGGGTTTGTGTATGTGATAGCCCTATCTGTTTGTGGTAACTGTGTGTGTCTGCATATGCACAGGTATAGCATGTGTCAGCCATATACAGGAGGTTGTGGGACAGTCAGAGACCGTACCTGCCAGGCTGTAGAGATTGCCATTACTGGCCATGGATACCCCTCCATGCATCCAACACTAACCCAGTCCTGCACCTGTCAATGTATACACATACAGTCCTGGGATCTGTACCACAACCTGTGGATAAACGTGAGTTAGTAATGTTAACCTGAGTTGCATAGAATTGTCAGTTACTACATACGGATATGAGCCATACTCACCCTCCAAAGTAATAACCACTGCTGACTGTTGCCGAGATGTGCATACAACCATTCAAAGGTGCTGTACTAACATTGTTTCCAATGCCCCTTGTAATACCCAGCAACACAATAACCGGTCACTACACAAGTATAACCCACGATCACTACAGAGATGTGCATACAACCATTCAAAGGTGCTGTACTAACATTGTTTCCAATGCCCCTTGTAATACCCAGCAACACAATAACCGGTCACTACACAAGTATAACCCACGATCACTACAGCACATGGTATGTGCACTATCACAGAGCCATAGCAGATGTACATACATCCAAGGTGATCACGTACAGAGTGATAATCTCAACATACATATCTATATACAATATGTATATATATATATATATATATATATATATATATATATATATATATATATATATATATATATATCTATGTAGATAGATACATACATACACACACACACACACACACACACACACACACACACACAAAACACACGTGGCAGGGTTGGGAGCTTAACACAAATGTAACCACTGTACCACACAACAGCATTATGCAGTTACAGAACGCGCTACCGTGATTAGTAGATCACAGCATTCACACAGGCATATGTCTACCCTGCAGACAGCAGCATCAAAGGCAAATATGCCGCACGGATGTTATGGAGAGTGAATACTGTAAAAGCAATGTACTGTTGTCATGCAGCTGGAAACACACACACACACTTGGCAGGGCTGGGAGTCGAACATACACCTAACTACCCTATCACACTACAGCATAACGCATTTACAGAATGCGCTACCAAGATTACTAAACAAAGCATCCCCAGAGGCATACTTCTAGGTGTGTGTCATCATCCGCAAAGGCAAAGACGTTGGTAGGAAATATCTGTGGTGTGAGGCATCTAAAAGCATGACTGAGTCCCCAGGCGGACGGGAGCATGCACACACACACACACACACACACACACACACACACACACACACACACACACTTGGCAGGGCTGGGAGTCGAACATACACCTAACTACCCTATCACACTACAGCATGACGCATTTACAGAACGCGCTAATGATATTGCTAAACACAGCAGTCCCAGAGGCATACATCTAGTCACGTGTCATCATCCACAAAGGCAAAGATGCGGGTAGGAAATATTTGTGGTGTGAGGCATCTAAAAGCATGACTGAGTCCCCAGGCGGACTGGAGCATGCGCACACACACACACACACACACACACACACACACACACACACACACACACACCTGGCAGGGCTGGGAGTTGAACATACACCTAACTACCCTATCACACTACAGCATGACGCAGTTGCAGAAGGTGCTACCGAGATTACTGAACATAGCTGTCCAAGAGGCATACTTCTAGGCATGTGTCATCATCCCCAAAGGCAAAGACATCGGTAGGAAATATCTGTGGTGTGAGGCATCTAAAAGCATGACTGAGTCCCCAGGCAGACGGGAGCATGCGCACACACACACACACACACACACACACACACACACACACACACACACACACACACACACACACACTTGGCAGGGCTGGGAGTCGAACATACACCTAACTACCCTATCACACTACAGCATGACGCATTTACAGAACGCGCTACTGATATTGCTAAACACAGCAGTCCCAGAGGCATACATCTAGTCACGTGTCATCATCCACAAAGGCAAAGATGCGGGTAGGAAATATTTGTGGTGTGAGGCATCTAAAAGCATGACTGAGTCCCCAGGCGGACTGGAGCATGCGCACACACACACACACACACACACACACACACACACACACACACACACACACACACACACCTGGCAGGGCTGGGAGTCGAACATACACCTAACTACCCTATCACACTACAGCATGACGCAGTTACAGAACGTGCTACCGAGATTACTGAACATAGCTGTCCAAGAGGCATACTTCTAGGCATGTGTCATCATCCCCAAAGGCAAAGACATCGGTAGGAAATATCTGTGGTGTGAGGCGTCTAAAAGCATGACTGAGTCCCCAGGTGGACAGGAGCATGCGCACACACACACACACACACACACACACACACACACACACACACACACACACACACACAAACACACACTTGGCAGGGCTGGGTGTTGAACATACACCTAACTGCCCTATCACACTACAGCATGACGCATTTACAGAACGCGCTACCGAGATTACTAAACACAGTGGTCCCAGAGGCATACATCTAGGTCATCATCCACAAAAACAAGGACACCGACAGGGATTGTATAGAGTGTGATCAGTCTGAAAGCATACAGACATATTACTGTCCCACGGTAGACGTAGACAAACACACAGCAGTGGTGTGATCGGGGCAACTAAAGATTTACGAAGCACTACAACAACAATACATAGACACGGGACGTGCCACAGGCAGTACACCCTTCAAGATAGTCAACCAGTGTGTACTCGGTAGACATCTATCGTGACGTTGAAAATGGACATCTGTTGCCTGGATGACCACCATGGCTATACAGGATGTCAACGGCCATGCCCATGCACAGAGGGACATCACCGACACAAGGTGTCACTGGCCATGGCCACACGCTTAGTAATACACATCCATTCAGACTGTACTGTGTGTCGATCTACACAATGGTGTACTGGGCATGCTCACACACTTAGCAGTTGCAAAGGGCCGTCTTGCATGCAGACGGAGTCTCAACACGCAAGGGCTCAGTTTGGACTGTCATGTGTGTCCATCTACGCAACAGTGTACTGGGCATGCTCACACACTTAGCAGTTGCAAAGGGCCGTCTTGCATGCAGACGGAGTCTCAACACGCAAGGGCTCAGTTTGGGCTGTCCTGTGTGTCTATCTACACAACAGCATACTAGGCATGCTCACACACTTAACAGTTGCAAAGGGCCGTCTTGCATGCAGACGGAGTCTCAACATGCAAGGGCTCAGTTTGGACTGTCCTGTGTGTCCATCTACACAACAGCGTACTGGGCATGCTCACACATTTAGCAGTTGCAAAGGCCGTCTTGCATGCAGATGGAGTCTAAACACGGAAGGGCACAGTAAGGTATAACTGCCCCCACGCACAGGATGGGCCGTCTTGCATGCAGACGGAGTCTAAACACGGAAGGGCACAGTAAGGTATAACTGTCCCCACGCACAAGGCTGTCACACACATGCAGTGACAAGTACACACTCAGCTGCCATCACAGCTGTCACAGGTGCAGATCACAGACGTACACACTGCAGTCCACACCGTAGCCCTCAAGACATCACCATGTCGTTGGTGCAGCAATACACAGCCATACTTTACTACAACAATGTGTGACACATGACCAGTGGACTGTACAGAGGTCTACAGCAACTGTGCAGAGTACACATGTACCGACAGGGTTCCAACAGGTGTTATGCATTGCAATGATACCACTATACATGACCAGGTCAGCTAAGACATACCAGGGGCCCCGGGTCTTACACAGCTGTGACAGATGAGTGTTGCTGTAAACCAACGAACACACATGTTTGGATATATCATACATGTGATTGCAGTGGATGTGTGCATGGACCACACACACAACACATATGTACATACCATAGCCTTTGCTGTCCCCCATGCAGAACAGTGGCCTAAGCAATCATATGCACACAAATGGAAGGTGGGTCCATGTCTGTTGAATGCTCACAGTACAGGAGGTAGCAATGTTGACCGAGGACACATTCCCCTGTACTAGTCGCCCATGTCACCCATGATATCATACCACAGTCCATGCGTTATGTATGTCAACACACATGTCCACCAATAACAATGCATACAAACATGGCTACAGGAGACACTTGTAGGACCAACACACATGTACAATCTGTACTGTGCATGCAGCAACCATGCATGTGCAGTGGCCGATGTCCATAACACAGCTGCGCCTAACTACAACATGCAGTCGCAATGCAGCCCCATCATTGACACCTGTATATGGTGACATACAGACAGTACGGTTGGTTGTACATCACGTATGGAGGGATGTGTGTACATAAAGTGGTGATCCACCTGTGTAGATGTATGTGTGCCGGGGATGGCTCACAGGTGTGTCACACGCCATCCTACCATGCCATGTGCAAACAGTACGTTATGTCACTGTTACTTGATGGTGATGACATAACGCATACACAGCGGTCAGGTGTTACCAACTGTATGTCACATGACACCTGTAACACTTACATCCTCCCATGTGCATATAGCAGCACAATTGCCAGACATAGCATTGGTACACATAATGCAGACAATACCGCTGCATGTCTATCAAACGTCTCATCATATGACAGGTATATCATTCCCAGTACTGCCATGTGTGTCCGCTTGTGTGACCACATATGCCACATATGGTGGGGATTACGTCCCAGTTGTTACACATCCTTGTACACCGTTGTAGAGCTCTGTACATACTGCAGTGTGGAAAGCATGACATCGGCAGGTGTGGTGCATCATACACATCGGCTAACCGTATAAACATTTCTGGTCACCACAGTGTGTGTGTGTGTGTATGTATGTATGTATGGCTGTCTGGTGCTTGGTGTGAGGGTGTATGCTACTATACAGTGAAAACAAGATCACTAACCCCTCATGGTGACTAACCCCTCATGGTAATGCAGTGTACTACCCTGTTGATGCCATCGGTCCCAGCTGTACTGGCTACCTGTGCATGTTCCTTCTCTGTGCCACGTCGTGTGGGTGCAAAGTACTGTGAGGGTGATGACCACATAGGCAAGGGTCCTCATCTCAACACTATGGGGTGTGCATTATAGGGGTGTAGACCGCGTGAATGTGGCCATGTTCCTGTAATGTGACAGGGTATTACTGCTACACAGTGTGGCCTCATGCTATCAAGTGGCCTCTAACGTCATCATTGGCCAGACCGCTGTGCACAACTCCTGCACCATGTCAACATACCTGTAATGTTTCCTGGTATGTATGTCACGTCTCTGTCCGCTGTAGCCTGTTCAACTGACCACATGCTTCAGGTGCAGTATATGTGCAGACATCTGTGTCATGTTAGACTTTCCAACAGTCAGGTTGAGGGTAGGTTTAGCATGCTGATATTGCCATACGTGCCTGTGAGTACTCCACAGTTACACATGGGGGACTGCAAACACTGCTACCTGTAGGCACATGTCAGTACACCATAGGTGGGAACCAGGGCATCATTACCAACATGCTGTTACTGTTGTAACCAAGACACATACTGTGAACATATCACAATGCATGCTGCACCTGGACTACATGGTATGACTGGTGCATGTCAACAGTACACAACCGATGTCACATACACATCTCAAAGTATTCACACACAACCAATGCAACATACACTTCCCTCACTATGCATACACAAGTAATGTTACATACACCTCTCAGTATTCTGTTCACCCTGTGCATCAGACCATTTGCGCATATCCCTGCACCGATGGTGTGGATGACAGGGATGCGGTACAGGCTTCATCATATGCACAGGGTGATACTGTTTGCCAGGGGCATAGGCTGCACCAATGGATGACATCATGTGTGTGGGTAAGGGCCAGTGATTTGATTGGACATGTCTGTTCCAGATGCATGTGGGTGTTGTGGAGCCCTACAATTGTGTTTGCTGTGTGCGTGTATGTGTGCACCAGTTCTGTCATTTGTGAGGCCTACACAAGGGTATTATCGACAGCTCCAGATTGTACAGACCAGGTTGTACAGCTCACTTTGACCGGCCATGGCCACATGTCCTGTGCCTGCCAAGGGTTGCACGGACACTACCAGGCGGAGGTACAGAATGGCTACTGTCCGACGACACATGGCCACTGGAAACGTGTCCCCACCGGGAACGTCCAGGGCCACGTCCATGTGGCCTGCTGTGTCCTGGTGTGGACAGAGCAGCACAAGCTGCACTGCTACTGCTACCGGCACTATGGGAGCGGCCATGTGAGGTGGCACGCTCACGTTGACCTGCACTAGGTGGTGTAGCTGGCCTAAATCCACGTGGCCTATGCCTCACCCCTACCAGATGTTCCAGCACAGACAGCTCATGCTCGCAGATTGCCATGCCACAGTCAAGGATTCTGACCATGTCACCCAATCGCCTGTCCAGAACATCAGCAATCTGTTGTTGAGCACCTGCCAATGCCTGGATGTTGTTGTTTAGGGTACGGATAGCAGCCCTCTGCAGCCTCTGCCCTTCTCTGTTCTGTCGTTCGGCACGTGCCTGTGCCGCCATTACAGTCTGGAACATGCGTCTGGTGATTCCAGCTGCTGCGCTATGTCCTGCAGGTGCATGTCTGCTAGAGGTCCTCCTACGAGCAGGACCAGCCACATTCCTGTGTGCCACATCTGCAGTCAGTGCACTGCCACCATGGTGTGGAGACACACCTTCTGTAGCCACCACACGTTCCTGTTCAATGCTAACAGACGTTGACTGTCCTTCCTCTATGGCCACTGGTGATGCGGTATGTGTTGGCAGCTGAACTGTGTGCGGGAAAGAGGGGGACATAGCTGGGATGGCAACCATTGGCACAGATTCAGCCCCTGACATCCCTGTCTTTACCTCATGCATATGTTCATCACTGCTAGCATCTGTGGGGACACTATCAGATGGATCGCAGGAGGGTAACGCACCTACATCACCTGTGAATGCAAAGAAAGACTCTAAATTACAATAGACACACACACTGACACACACACACACACACACACACACACACGCACACACACACTGACACACACACACTGACACACCATGCATGTGATATGACAGATGGCATGCAGCATGCTTGTGATACAGCTGACAGCATGCAGCTCAGACATCAATAGTGTTTGTAAGCATAGCCCCTGGAATGTGCACTACAGCAGGCAGGTGTCATATCACTATCTATGCAATTCACACGATCATGGAAGTATGCATGTTTTCCCGTGATACACCATGTGGAGCAGAACAGGATACCAGTATACATCGCTGACGTGACCCTGACATGTAATCTGCTGATGTGTGCATTAACATTCATGCATGCCTGACACAATGGTGTCCTGACACATGTACAGCGTCGTACTGGGTATCACATTGCGGTGTTGTCCATATGCCCTACAGATATAATGCATGTTGAACAAATGTGCATGGGCATGGTAGGGGATTGTGAGCCATCTACATTGCTGTACAGTGTGAAGTACAGACACTGTGCCATTGCATGGCATCCTGAGGCATCTATATTGCTAAACAGTGCATAATATGTACGCATTGCATATCCAGAATTGCATGCATACCCATGACATACTTGTGGATTGTGACCCACGATGCTGAGCTGTATACACATCACACCAAACCATGCTATGTCATGTGACAGGTCACTGGAGGACATACAGATGACACCCCTGCACAATGACTACAGAGTGTTAGCTGCCTGGCAACCATGTCCACACATAGCGGACCTGTCACGTCACCATTTCACACATGACATTGATGTACCACACACACAAGGTGCACAGCTAACAGTGATGTCCTATGGCAGCAAGGGAAAGTACAGTATCTGTGGCCTGGTGTCACTGTCAGTGAAATCTGTAAAGATGACTACCGTCATGCTGTGTCATGTTCAACACATCTTATGAGGTAGACGTCACTGACACATCCACTAGCTGTACACAGGCATTTAAGATGTGCAGCGTACCACATCACCTGTACAATCAGTTTAGTATGGCTGTAATTGGACCATGTGTGGACAAAGTGGGACAGGGTGCATCCACATCCCATCTACTGTGTGGCTATGTGTCTCCGGCCATCCCCCATGGCCATGTGTGCACATGTGTTGGTCATGTATGTGATGGCCATCTATCACACATGTCTGTGTTGTCCCATATGACATACACCCATAGATGTTGGATATGTCACCATCCACAGGGCTATGCAGACAACAGGTGTATGTGTGGTATGTGGGGTATGGGTTATGGGAAAGTGTGACAATATTGCAACCAAAACGCTATGTGTCTGAGACATGTCAGATGGAACATCACAATGTGTGAACCCATTGCAGGGGCATATAACACAATGGTGATGCCTGTGGTCTGCCCATATCACTGCTCACTGTGCGGTACTGTTTTGTGTACCACAAGTTTTGTTCCACTGTATAGTACATATGCCTCCATTGTAGAACACCTCCACTGTTGTATGCATAGCTGGACATACATGTAGCTATGACAAATACTGTGGTTTCATGCCTGTGTGTCATTTCATTTGTATATATTGCACATGGGTGGCCTGTGCGGATGATGGGTGATGCAACCCGTATATCCCTGCATTAACTGGCCACATGGCGAATAGATCTATGCTTTGACATGCCTGATACCGATGACAGTCTCACCTGCAACAGACTCTTGTCTGTGCAGAATGCCAGAGGTACCTGTATAGGGTGACACAGCAGTATGAACATTATCCATGACTGTATGACAGCCACAGGGTGCACAGTGCAAGTTAACACATTCGCCTGTACAATAGCATATAGTAAGCACATGTGTGCATACCATACTTCTCAACCTCTTAGAACAATAAATGTGGACAAAGCCTACTATGATGGGGGACAAATAGGGACAACTGTGACATATTGTTCTTACAAACTTAGAAATTTGCTAGACTAATAGGTTTGCATGCACATGGTTTTTACACGGAATGTGCAGTCATAAACACAAATGCATGTCATCATTTAATGACTCCATTCCTCAGCTATTTGCCAGAAAGGGACAGATATTAAGGGGAACACACCGACAATATGAGGCAGACATCTGGACATCCTGCAAATACCTGTACAGTTCAGAGGTATGGTGCATACACAGGGTAGCATAATGTAGCATGCAGCATGTGTGTCCACATACTTTGCATATGTTGTTACATTACATGATGTACACTGCAACATGCACATACGTGGGATATACTGGCCATATGTTCAGTACTGACTTACCAGGCAACTCCAGGCTCATTGGTTGGGAGACACCCACCTCCACAGTGGCAGCTAGTGTTTGTGGGAGCTGTTCCGAGGGTGTCCCCAGACTGGCCAGTAGCTCCTCTGTGTGTGTGAGTGGAGGCTGGGTTGGTGGCCCACCACCTGTTCCACCTTGTTCCCTGGTGATTGCAGTGGCACGCTGTTTTGCATGACGTATCAAGTTAGTGCAGTGTCTGTGCACCTGCTGGTAGGTGCGATTATGGCCACCCACTTCGTTGACCCTCCTGCGAAGATCCTGCCACAGGTCTTCCCGCTGCTGTGCGTGCTGTGGCACATGGCTAAATAACACCTCGTAGTTCTCATGGAGGTACAGGATTAGGACATCATCCTCCTGTCGGCTGTATGCTGGTAGCTGTGTACGAGGCATTATCTGTAAGACATGATGAAGGTGACAGGTCACATTTCCAGACATGTACATTGATACTGCTGCACATACATTTCTAGTACATCTGCACAGTTATCTTTGCAAATCAACATGACACTAACATGACTGGCATGTATGTGTCACACACATGTAACACCCATTATGCATTGGATATCATCCCCATATATGTGTGTCACCTCATTAGTGTTCCTACTGCATGAGGCGTCTGTCTTCATGTGGGCATGTCTGTTTGCCTGCACTGGTGTTCTTACCTATCTGCACATGCCTGGATGTATCCACGGTAATGCTGTTGACATTGATGCTGTGTATATGTCACATATCAACAAAGACACAACCTTAATGGACTTGGGCAGTGACAATGCACCAAGTACACATGGAAACCTGTACATGCATCTGTTTTGCCATAGACATCTACACTGCACTGTACAGCTGTTCAACATCCTGCCGTGGATCGCCTGTGTTGCACATGTGATAGACATGGGACAATGCCTAGTCGGACGTCATTCGCAGGTAAGGTTATTGGCTATAGCATGTACGGGCTGGGTTTACTAGCTGTATCTGACACCCATTACGCCATCGCGAGGGGTATCAGTGACACATTACTGATCCAGATAGTTGGTACTACATCTACCATATGGCCATCACACCATGTATGACAGAGATGATATGTGCAGCTATGTGGATAGGACTGCATGGTATGGCAGGAGTATGTCACAGGTATAGCACAGGGATCTGTCCACCATCTGGCCATCCTAGTCGTAGGACGGTGGTTGTCCATGACATATGTATTTCAGATCAGGCTATGGACATGTAGCATGTCCAACAGCATAGTGTGGCATATGTCTGTATGCAAGGTGGATAGCATGCTGCATACTGGAGGTGAGTATTGTGGAGGCTGGTATCGGCCATCCACACATGGGCCCTACACCTCGAGGGTGATATGTGTTCCAATATTGGTCACACAGGTGCTCATGGATACCACCCTGTCATGTCATGGGTACCTCAGATGACTACCTAAAGGGCCAGGGAGATGTCTCCAGCTCAGGGAGGTGTACTGCACAACACCATCCCTAACACAGTGTCCATAATGTTGACTACAGCCTAGGTGTTACTTAATGGGTACAGGGGTATTCCCCTAGTGGTGTCATTGCTGATATCATCCACCAGAATGTGCACATATGTTGCACACCTCACACACACAGCCCATTCTGTAAGTTGTTCACAACACTGCGACAACTATTGCCCATAGGTCATGGCCATTCACATCCTCACATACACAGATGGCTGACATTTGTCTGTGTGGTATGGGCTACAATGCGGGTGGGGTACAACACATTAACCCTGGTTTACTGTTGCTGACACCATGTGATATGCACATGTCACTGTAGCACCTTTAGTAGTTGTGAGTCTGTCAACAGACCACTAGTAGAACACTCCTGTGACATACAAAGGCATTTGTAGTCAAACATCCGTACTGTCTTGTACATCTGTACTACTAACATCTACAATGATAATGGTTCATGGACTTGCAGACCATACCTGGCAGTGTTCTGATGCGGTGCCATGACTGTCGTCAACACTTGTGGGTTGATATTATCCAACACCCTATCTGTATTGTATGGGCATGCTCGGCACTTGTTCAGAGCTTCTTGGAAAGTTATGAGCTACTGCTTAGTTTAGCACTGATTTCACACCAGTCCTCACAGGTACACTGTCTGTCCATACATTTCCAGCTTGCTTACAGTACAACAGCTATCATACACACATCACTCACATATCTCGTGAGACATGGTGGTTTATACAGCATGTCTACCTGGCACGTACCACTTATATACAGCCATGTCCAACTGGCACGTACCAGTGCTATTGCCTGTCACTATGATGACTATGCTGTACATGTGGCAATAGAGCTATTCTCATGTACACAGTCAATGCACACCTCCCAACATACAACAGTACAGCCTGTTGGGGATGCACATATGCAGCCCTGCTGGGGGTTATACTGTCACCAACCCTGACTGCACCTGACAGTCATGTGGGGATGTGCAACATTCGCAACACACCCCACTCATCACATAGTCCCACATGATCCCTACCACAGGCCACACATATGAAGACACCTTGTACAGTACCCCTCCATACTCTGTGTGGGCACCAACGTCAGCCCACATCGCCACACACAACGACACCAACCTATAGCCCACAGACACATGTGCCCATCACATCCAGCCAATAGGGTGTCATAACACACACAACACACCTGTCATAGGTGACTGTCAGCGGTCACACTGCAGTTCCACTCAGCAGGCTACACAAGGTGATAGTCACTTACATCCTGCTGTCAGGTAACTGGTTCTGCAACATAACCTATGCACACATGCCACAACTCAGCAGGTACGATGTGACTGTCATTTTCCATGTTTGTGTGACTGAAGTTGTATCTCAGGGCACAGACTACGTGTGCAGGGACATGCAATAGCCCACCAGTGTTGTAGCCCTGATGGTGTAGTCCGAGCCCTGGGGAGCATTTTGCGATCATCCGGACCTGTTACCACTGTACAACGAGCGACTGTGTCACTCCCAACAGTTGTCCATGCTTCTGCTGTCATTCCATAGGCATCTGGTATACGTCCACTTTGACAGACCTGGTCAAACAACATGATGCTGTGGCACAGTTGACCTGCACCTGTCAGCCCTGGGAGTACGGATCACATGTTGGACTCTTGCTGCTTTTATACTGCCTGTCTTGCACAGTGCCCAATAACAGTCACCACCAGAACGGGAACTGGCTAGCAAAACATGTGATCATGTAACAAAATGCTTGACATCATCCTCTGTGACGCACGCAGGCAAAGCACACATGATACTGCACCACTTCAATATCTCTGCAGTGACTGGGACCTGCCTCTTGGCTCTGCAGAGCACACCTGCAATGACTAGTTATAGACAGACCGTACCTCTCAGGCATGTACCTGGACTGGCACACCCACGTCTGAGGTGTCCCCATATTCCACTATGTTGTATACACATCCCGGCTGGTTACTTAGCACAATGCATCACAGGTGCTCCACGTGCAAATAACTGTGTCCGGAACTGCTATGCACAGTATTACCAGCTGTGGATTCAACATGCCCCATGGTTACCAGACCTCATTTCATGGTGTACTGGACAGTTGGGCTCATACTGCTGCTACTGATGTGAGACTGACAGTAACCCACACTTAACTGTGATAGCCGCACATGTACCGACACATTAGGCATACCCTGTCCATGAGTCATAACCTCCGCTCGGCTGGTTCGACCCATACACACCACCTCCAAGACCAACAGTATCCTTGACATGGACACTACCAACATGTGACTGCTGTTCCACACCTGGGGTAATCCCCTCATTGGTGGAGTCCGAACATATCCTACTCACTCTTGTTAGCCACATACCGGCACCACACACTTCACGGCATACACAGTAGATGAGTACTACAACACCTACTACAGATGTCGTATGACAGCGGTACTTGACGTCATGACACATGTGCAGGTGGACAATGCACATACAAATGCTGAGACATACCCCAGTGCACTTCATTAGCATGTACACGACAATATGGATCATGCTATTCCACACAGAGCCGTGATGGTACACACCAGATAACAGATGCCACTCTGGGGGTGCGGTTCCATGGACATACTTTACAACAACAGGTGGGGGCTGTTGCACAGTGGTGTACATTCCCATGGGTGGGGTAACTCACTGGTCAGCCTCGGTAGGGCCACAGGATTCCTCATCACATACTCCATAACTAGCTACGTACACATTACTGCGACACATTCCGAGATGTACCACAAGGCATTATGGTGGTATGTCAGTAGTCGTATGCAATACCCACATCTGCTCACACATACAACTGTCACTCTGGAACATGACAGTAACAGGTGATGTTGGCAACATGCTGGCTGATGGCTTCAATGCTAACATTACACCCTCTCACTCCCTACGGGGCCACATTCCTTGCAGGAACATTGCGGTGTACCTGCGGTCACACCCGCACAGTACTGACCTGCACTCTATATGTCCTAGGACACTGGCCCCTTGTCACCCTACAAAATCATAGGCTGTGATGTCCACAGACCTCTGAACGACATGTCTCCCCACTGGGACACCATATTCAGTAATAGCCTTGTACCAGAAATTGTGGCCCTTGACTGGCACACAGCGACAGTTACACTCCACACAGGTGGAGCCACGATGTACGACTAGGACTATTGCCCTGCACACCTCACTGGACTGTTCTGCATGGCTATAGGGCACATCATCATGGACATCATTCGCTGAGTCTTTGTTGTACTCTGGTCCTTTGATGCCAGCTGGGTTGGTCTTGTTGGGGCCACAGCATGCCTCCTACACCAGTTGAACACCTTTCATACAGTCGCCAGAGTAGTTGATGATGACACGGGGGTCCACACAGCCTACATTGTCCTCTCGCTGCCTTTCAGCACAGTTCTCCATTTTGGTATTGACAACATACACATCCACCTGCACATCTAAACATATGTCTCAGGATGTTATGCAAAGTGGCTAATGGACAGGACACACACACTGAGGGTGGCATACCATATCACATACTGCATTCCAGTTACACTTGCTATACCACAGTCCTCAGTCATGGGGCCCTCATGTTCGGTATATGCTTCCCTGAGGTACAGGCTATCACTGAGGGGACTTCCCTGCCTAGCTTTACAGACCATTGCATACCAAGCACCGTTGTTGATCCACCAGCTGATACAGACCCCATCCATACGGGTGTCACTGTGACGGATACCTGATATGAACATCATGGCCTCAACCTGCATGACACTTGGTATGAACATCACCTTTGCAGTACACCATCCACTCACTGGTTATCACATAGGTGTTAGTCCCCCTCATACATGTTGCATTGTATGTGTTCGTACTACACATGTATGTCGCACACTCTCCTGTGAATACCACATTGCCACTGTGGCATGGATATCCTTCTACATGTCCACACTTGTCTGTACTGGGTGTGTAGCTGGTACATAGGCACCCATTGTACCTCTGAACACCGGACTTATACACACATCCATGGGTACAACATCCCACTTAGGGTGTACCTTACACAACAGTTACAGCTTAACATAACTCAACATTAAAACACCATGACGTTTATTGAGCTACGACAGTTAAAGTTTGCGGCTGAAGTACAGACACCACATCTGTACACATTTCCGGACTACATACTCAGGGGTGACCTCTGCTGCAAAGACATGTCTGCAAATATGTTAATGGATATACTCCGCATACGCGACATAAACAATAGCCACTGTGAGCATGATGCTCATGGATATGTGCACACATGCGACAGTGTATGGGATGTGCTTGGGGGTTGCATTCTCAGACCGGACACTCACCATGCTTTGGGACAAGATTCCTATGTACATCACGCATGGACAGTCAGTAGCAGTGTTCATGTGATACCTCACTTGGTGGATGGTGGACACATGTACGCCAGGGATCACTGCAGTGGCTGTACTGTGCAGAGATGCAGGTTACACATGGCTTTTCTGTTCACAGGACACTACCCTAGAGAGGTGCCACTGGTGTGCACACTGTAGTTGTTGTGACACATAGACTTGCCAAACTGCATGGTACCCCACTATGAACCTGTGGAGCTATTACATGTCCTTTGTGCATGGTTACTGGAATAGCCCTTCCATTTAGATTAGCTGTCAAGCTATTACAATGTCCCATGACTACAGGCCATATGTATCCTGCTATTGTACACGCCAATCATGTTCTTTTTTGTCTGTCACATCTCTTCTGCTATTCTAGTATGGGTGTAATGTTTGCATCCTTTGCAAATGCACAGAGTGGATTACATTATTTATTTCATCATAACTGTTTATACATAAATTAATTACATACTACTCACATCACTATACGATACCTTTGGTATGCATCATATGCCTGTTCTCCTGTGTAGCATATCTGACATATCAATCTACTGTACTATACATTACACATATTTTACATGGTATCCCATAATTCAAAGCATACTTGCACAGCGGGACCACCTTAGACATGTCATTGACGTTATATGCCCATACACATGCGTACTGTTACAGTATATCCACATATACTATCCCCTGCTATGGCACGTACTTGTTGGACATACCCTGCCACTGACAGCGGGTCGTATGACATTGTTCTGTTTAAAGCCGTCATGTTGCATACCTTGTGGTATCTGTGCTGTTTACCTTGTGGCCCACTGCTGGACGCACAACTTCTACAAGCGTTAGTATGATCAGCAAGACATCACTACATAAATACCATTTCCCACTTTATGCATGGCGGACACTTTTAATTACTGCAAACCAGGCTATGCATACACTGACATAACTTAATACAGAACATACTATACATACAGTTAGTGTTCTACGTACCTTGACATCGTTCCGGTATTTCGTCTCTATCTCACTATTCTGTATCACTCTTTGAATTGTTTTACGGCATGAGCATACAGTTTGCATATCTGGCAAGTCATCCTTATATATGTCGATACCTGCAACATGTGGTTTACTGCCGCCAATTGGTGTTCCGGTGTGACAAATTACGTGCACTTCAGCTGTGCAGCTACTCCATTCACCAATTATGCGGCAACAGTGGGGTATAATTGAATTCTCCACTTGAGCGTTGGCCATTTGCCCTGCCTTCAGGGAGACGGCCTGTATTGTGTTTTGTTGTGTGTAATTGCAACTGCTATGTGTAGAGCCAAGTGTATTTTGGAGTCATGTCCCCCGTGGATTGTGTGTGACTGCTTGAGTATGTGGTTCTACCTGTGACTGTACCTGTCATCCCACCCATCTGATAACGGACTATTGCAAACACCTGTAACATCGCCGTTTGTTCCGTTATACGACGGATACAATTTTGCATGGCGCCTTTAAATGTGTCTCTCACAAGGTATGTTAATGGTTCAGCAGATGTAATTGACTAACTGGATGTTTGTGCTGTGATTACGGTCTGTATTGCTATTGTTTCCAGTGTGGGGGATGTAGGCGGGTGTACTTAGCATATACGGTTTTGTGGGGCTTGCATTTCTACATAGTCCATATATATGTGTGTGGGCCCCTTCCCTAATTACAGTGCTATCACTTAGTAGACTTCTGTTACGGGAATTTACTTTGGGCCATTTTAATTGGTTTTTATATGGTATGCAGGTGAGGTTGATACTTCCATACCTCCGGATGTACGGCGATATGTGCAGGGATATTTCTAAATGACCACTATCCCGTGTATGTCTGTCCCAGATATTTGCAGTCATTGCAGTGGTGTTGGTGTCAGACCCTCTGTGGCATGGCTTGCCACTTTTTCATATGGCCATAGTTGGACACTTGCGGGTAACACAGTGGTGTTTACAGGCTGACATATAGCCACGGTCAGTACACAGGATAGCACATACTTTTATCCTCATTACATACCAATTGTTCTTGGACCTTGCCTACCTATCAGTTTGCATGTAACATTTCCGTTTCTTACATACAGGCATGAGTATTTCCTGCAACTATTGCATAATATTTGGGACATACTAATGTCCTAAACTCTCGGACAGTTGCCCTTTGTAATGTTTCATGTCAGGACACACCTGCCCAGGGAGGGGCTGTTCCCTCCCAATGTGGGACAGGTGTTTACCGCATGCCTACAGCTAGCTATACCCGCACCTACCGTAATCATCTACCTCCGAGTTGCCACCTACAGACACACGATGTGGACACATACACATACATTACAGTCACACGGAAACACACATGGCACCTTCGACACACATACACAGGCTACATCACTCACAACCACAGTTGTACACGGTACCTACGTGGACCGCACCGCCGGCAGCGGTGATTACATGTCCTTACTATCGTCATATTGCTCACAGTTCTACTGTTCCAGTACTGTGTTCTTTCTGTCTTTCAGCCTCCTGGTTACGCGTGTCGATGTGTGACACATTCCATAGTTGGTGGTATCCTATTTATTTGTACCTCAAAGGTGTTTTGAATGTTGTTGACCTATCTATATATTTGCAGATGTCAGTGACTCCTTATATATCGACATATATCTCACTATCACCCTTTCTATCTGTATTATATATGTGTAGATATATATGTATATATATATATATATATATATATATATATATATATATATATATATATATATATTTACATATCTCGGACAGGGGTGGTGACAGGCACGCTATGCCTTTCTTTGTGTGTTTGCCAGTGTATACTGTGTTTACTGGACTCCGCACATTTATGTCTGTACCTGTCACATTACACACCTGCCATAGGTTAAGATTACCTCCCGTTCCACTTTGCGAGGGACAGTCCCTCTTTGTGCAGTTGTGTCCTGCGAAATATTTGTGAACATAGCAAATGTCCTGCAACCTTGGGACAAACATATTCCCTATAGTTTATGTAATAGTTGCATAAAACACTTATTCTGTATCTGACCCACCTACATGTTACAGGACACGGAACACGTACCTGCGACCATTACTAGAATAAGCATTTTATCTATGCAAAACACTGACGTTCTGGTTTTCATACTGGCCAGGTGTATGTGTCGGCCTGCAGACATCTGGTGTATGTCCCACAACTGGTCATTTGAAATGTGGCAACCCTACCATATGTACATCTTGGCTAGCAACAGTGTTGGGTGATTGTATACATGATTGCCTGTTCCACTCCTGGCAGTGGTCGTTTTACCCTTCAGAGCAGGCGCTATTTGTTCAGGGGTGACTAATGCTGGTTTCACCTGTTCTGTACATCATTGACCGTGATCTGCACAGTGGTCAGTGAAGCTTAGCCCTGTTTTGTGCATATCCTTATAGTCATATTTAAACATCGCTTACCAGCTGTGGGCAATGCTTATTCCCGCTAACGTGTGCTACACATATTCTGATGACCTGCATCCGGAATGCATTACCCGTGCCGTCGGGATTACGTTACATCCCTTGCGGGACGTGGGACCGGGAGCATGCACAACAGTCACTGCACGTACCACTTGGAGATCTGGGGGTTGTAAATGCATTATGTCATTTTGTATGTGAAGTACACTACAGCAGTTACTCCACAGTACACTCACATGGATAACTCCGTTAGTTTACTAATTGATGAGTCCAGTTAATGGTATGTCCATGTGATGTTTACTGGCTGTGCTCTGACATTGGGTATGTATATCACAATTAGCTACACCCGATAATGTGCTACACCTTCATACGACCGTGGATGCAGCATGCTGGGGTGACGAATACCTATCATGGGTACATCCCCTGCCTTGACACAACATCCATGATTACATTTTGTGGAGCCCCTCAGTAATGCAGCTGGGAATCCATGCTGAGTGTGTGTAGGACAGTGCTTACACACATGTGCTCCTGCGATTGCCTCTGCTCCAGTAAGCGACAGTTGCTTACTCGATGTTGTGGCGATGGGAGTCACTGTTTGCCCCGTTTGGTGTTTTGCCTCTGACAATCGGGCGTGTACCTACCGATGTACCTGAGAACCTATACACACAGCACCGACAGATGCTGATAGGTGCATCTACTGTTCAGGTGTTGACATTTCCGTGTTCCAATGGCTGTTGCATGTACAATGTTTGAGGGCTGCCTATGTAGGATTCCACAGTGGGCCACCTATACATCACAATTTACAGGTAGTCGTGTTTGTGTGCCATCCATTGTACTGTGTGTGCAGGTGGAGAGGGGTGTCAGTCCATGGGAGCCTACACTGTCGAGGTATGTGCTATATGTTCCCTCTTTGCCAAGGCGTAGGCATATTGGGCATGCCTCCGTCTGCCTACTGGGGCTGGCACAGTGTGTCTGTGGTCTGGATCCCTCTGTGCCTGTGTTGGCCTTGGCAATTGTGGTGGGCTGTGAGGCCCTCCCCCATTTTGACCCTGCTGCAGCTGTTTCCGCATGGCACATACTATGAAGATGTGGGCACACATGCCTGGAGAGTACTGCAAGGCTCCCCCAGATGTGTCCAAGCACCGGAACCGTGATTTCAGCATCCCAAACACACACTGTATGATGATTCTGGTTTGTGCGTGTGCCTCATTATGGTGTTCTTGCATTGGTGTGTGTGCATTTCTGATGGGGGTCATCATCCCTGGCTCCAGTGCATAGACAGCATCCCCCACAAGGTGGCCTTGTGGGATGTCCCTCCTGACAAATACCTGATACAGCTGTGAGGCATGCCAGATATGGGAGCCGTGGTAGCTTCCAGGGCTGCCAGCACACACATCCATGATAATGCCCTGGGCATTGCACATGACCTGGCAGTTGATGGAGTGGTATCCCTTGCTGTTTATGTAGTGCTTACCATACTCACTGGGTGGAGACTTGATTTGTATGTGCGTGCCGTCTATCGCACCCAGTACCTCTGGGTAGTTTACCACATGGTGGAAGTGACGCATATTGCTGGCCAACTCCTCCTGAGTTCAGGGGAAGTATATATGCTCATTGGCATGTGCTAACATGGCATCCAGGAACTGGTGTAGTACCCTGGATGCCGATGCCTGTGAGATCCCCATTATATCTCCAGTTGGCCTTTGAAAGGTACCTGTGGCTAGTATTTGTAAGCTTACACATACCTCCGTGTCCACTGGGATGGGTTCCCCTCTGTTGTTTCTGGTTCTCAGGCATGGCCGGCACAGCTCTACTATTTGCTGTAAGATGTCCCTGTCCACCCTGTAATGCTCTAATATCTCCACATCATGTAGCCTCTGGTAGGTTACCCTTGGTCTGAACATGCTTCACCTCCTCCGAGGCCTACGGTGGTTGTCGGCATCATCCTCCACAACACCGTCGGTCTGTAACACATGCTGATGAATCACAGCTATGGCAGCTCCCAACATGTACATTTTAAAAGTTTCCCGTCTGTTTACACCTATGGTGCAGTGTTTGGGAATACACAGGTGTGTGATGGGTGCTTTCACACTTTATACTGTTTTGCTGTGAACACTGATGATGTCATAGGGTGTGTATGTACAATCGTGGCTACAGGGTATCTTCTGTGTTATATTAATGGAACCACTATTGTGCTGCCTTTGGTGTTGCATTACATTTGGCTGCTGTGAATTACCTCCTGCCCTTCCATTTACATTTGTGCACATTACACCTATCATTTGCTGGCATGCATCCAGCAGCCTGCTTTCATTTGTACTTTCCTAGACCTGGCTTATCTTGCGTAATGTGTTATATTGCCGGTCTACTGTGGGTTTGCTTTGCTCTGCTATGACAGTTCTCCTATCTTTGCATTCCAAGTCCTCCCCTCCTTTCTTTGCAATCCTATGCCTCCCCTATCCTGTTTGCAGGTTTCTGCATGCAGGCTTGTCTACTGTCGTCGATTGGCCACCGTGAGTTGATTGGTGTTAATTGCTCATTAGTACACCAATTACCCTGCTTCAGCATTTCCTTCTTTTCTTCCCATGACCTTCCTGTTTGTGCTATTGTTCGCGGCACGTGCATCCACTTACCGGGTTTCGGGCACGTTTTCATCCCCGTACACATGCGCTTTCGGGCACCATGTGTGCTCTCAGCTAAATGGTTCTATACCTTCCTCACCACCCCTGTCCTGCAGCTTTGCTTAACAACGGCCAGGCCAGATTTGCATTGCTCCAATGTGCTTACTGATATGGTGGCACACCCCTCTGCTGTTGTCATGTATCACCTCTGATACACTCCTCGGTGTTATAGCGCTGCGCCGTCAGGTACATCCTTAATCCGGATGCATGGCATTGACTACTAACTCATAGTTACAGCGCCAAACACTGTCGCGGGCCCTTGGCAACCCTTGCGCCTTGCTTGTGGTGTGCCATGCCTACCATTGCGTATTATGGTGAAATACTGATTTGTCTTACATTGCGATTTTATGACATCTGTATATATTTCCTTTGTATTCCTGTTTGCACACACATGCCCTGCGGTTGTACTGTGCGTTATTGTGGACATGACATTAAATGTTGTTTTTTAGGTGTTGCGCATCTTGTCTTGTGCCATTGGCTGTGTATTTAGCCATTGGCATATGTTAACTTTGTAATACATGAGTCTGGTCTGCTTCCATAACTCCGATGTTCTGTTTGGGAAAATGTAAACCGTGTTTTTTGGTTTACATTTCCATGGGCTTGCGCTACGCCTGCACCACTTTGTGAATCGCTGTATGCCTTCATTAGCATGGTGCGACACTGCGCATGGGGTGATTTGAATACTTATGCCGAGGGCTGCGTAGATCTGGCATACACCGGTAGTGCATATGGAATTGGTTCGTACCTGAATCGCTCGGCGGACATATTTGGCATTATCCCGCATACGCTACGCCTGCGCCTGGTGCAAGCTTCATGAATCCGTGGGTATGTGTGTGTGTGTGTATGTGTGTGTGCATGCATATTTGTGTGTATGTGTGTGTGTGTGTGTGTGTGTGTGTGTGTGTGTGTGTGTGTGTGTGTGTTCATGCGTGTGTGTGTCATAGAAGCCAATGATGCATTGCATTGCAACCAGAATACAAATCCAAGACAGCTGTTTTCTAGTTTTATACAACACATAAACCAGTGTATGCCTCACACTGGGTTTATATATCTCATAATATGCAAATTAGTTTGATATTAATTTATGTGCTGGCTGACTCACTCACAGTCTTCTCCTTCAAACTAGATTGCTTTTCCAGTAAAATATACATGTTAAGACAATTGATGAGAATCAAGATTCTTGCCGCAGTTACCTTACCAAGCTGCAAATAAATAATATAGCATAGATGGTACTGCTTATGTACATTTGATCACACACCTATGTGAATTAGTCTGTGTAATGCTTGCAAAGATGAAAATTATTGCATGCATTTAGTATTATAGTATACAAAATTACACTTTGCTATCAGGACACAAGAAAAAGGACTGACAAATTCTGGACATAAAATAGACATACTTTAAAGACTAGTAAAATAAAACTCCAATAAAGGAAAATGATACCTATCAAGTAATATAATCTTCCTTTAGAGCAAATTAAGACAATAAGATAGTAATACAACACCCTGCTATGCCAAGCTTAAAACTGGAGAGTTGTGTATGTCAGAAAAAGATGTATAAAATAATAGCTTAAAATAATAATATTTTCATAGATTTATGAAAATAATAGCACCTAACACTTGCATTTTCATTTATTCTGATAAAGTACTTTTGTGCTATATCTAAAGGATCTTCATAAGATGTCATGTAGCTAGGAAATATTAAAAAATGCTGTTAGATGAACTCTGGAAATAAGTCAAAAAGATGCAAGGATAACTTTACTAAAACCATGACCACACAGACAGGTGAGATTCTTTAAACACTGACAAGTCATCTCTGTGATGTGCACAGACATCTATAGCAAATTAAGTAACTCTGTTATCAATAAAACATCAGTGCAGATGTCCATAGAAACCCACATCCAGCCAAAAGTTATTTAGAGGGCCCAAACCTCAGACACAGCAAGTATGTCTAGAAAGGGTTGTCTTTATAGACAAACTTACAAAAGCTTCAAGAAAATGCAGACCTCCCCCAAAAAAAACACATTTCTAGTTAATATCAGAAATGGCACAGATCACTGCTATACAAAGACTGTAAATATGAATGGGAAGTTCATAGGTTCATAGGTGTTTACTAGGCTAACTGCCACAAGGGCCTTTTTAAGTCTAGCCATGCATCCCAAATCTCTGACAAGTTCTGATACCTTTGACAAGTGTAAGCATGGGCCTGGGAGATGAACCAGTTCCAGGTTATCTGTGTCCATTAGAGACAGAGGTGCCAAACCAGGGATGAATTTCTGGTTTCTCATCCAATTGTCCAAGTTGCACTTGAATTGGGTTAAGAAGTATCTCTGCTTCATATGGATGGGGAGCCTATTCCATTAACTTGGTAGTCTCTGGGATACATACCTATCTTTCCACCAGGTCCTATTTCCAGGGTAATAGACAGGGGCCTATATTTTGCAAGGAAGTGGTATTGGATTTTACCTATGGTAATTTGAACATGGAGCAACTGAAGAACATTGTCCTGTTTGACCAGCCTTGAAGTATATTTATCTTTGATGTAAATCGAAACACCTCCACCTTTAGTCCCTGCCTGTGAAGTAGCTGGCCTAAATGTGTGGAAGGCATTATAACCTTGCACTGTTCTCTACTGCTTTAAACCATGTCACAGTGACAGCACAGATATCAGCATTCTCTTGGGTAAAGAGAGCTTCTAGGGAGTGGAGTTTTTTGTTTAGACTCCTAGCATTGAGCAGTAATACCTTTAGATTTTCTTGGTTTTGATTTGCTATGTCAGAAGCGCTTTCAGTTTGGCATTGTCTTAAAAAGGCACTATGGGGAAGACAATGTTTTAGCTAGTATTCGAAAGCCTACAGGGTTGAATCCCTGTGGTAAAAATAAAAAGTTCACTGCCAGTGCAAAAAGAAGGCAAAAAAAGACATGTATTTTAATTAATTCCTGTAATAACTGAGTTTGTGTAGTAGACAAGTGACTCTTATTAGCTATGACCTGGCAAAGACAGCAGAATAATTAAATTAATAATAGTTAATATATTAGTTAAATGATTAGTTTGACAATATCATTAAAATAATTAAAAAAAAAAACTGAAACTGGAAAAGTAATTTTTTGATACAAGATTAATTAGATGGTAACTTTTGAATTTTTTTTTTTTAAATAGGAGGTACATGTGACAGACTTTAACTTATAATGACAGGAATGAAGAAGAGATATGAATGAGAAATGTGAGCTTATGAATGTATTAGATGGTGTGAATAATTTATAACAGATATAAATGTAGCAATGGCAGACTGCAAAATGCAGCTATTGTCTACAGATATAATATACAAAATGAAGTGATGTAGCGTGAGCCGAACTTGATATTTGTGAAAATCTTGTAGAATATGGGTGGTGGGATTTTTCTCTATCATGATACTTGTTTCTTCAGTTTGGTTCAAAGCTGGGGAGTCATCTGTGCCTACATATCCTTTGTTCATATGAGATTTTGTTGTGTTTTTTCAGTTTCCTCCCATACCTTGTGATATGCCACAGCTAGTATGGAGTTCTTCCAAATTGTGTATAGTTGTGAAATGTGTGAGAGCTACTGTGCATCCTACAATGGGTTGGCATCCCTTTCAGGATTAGTTGCTCTGTGTTGTGCCCAGAGAGTGATGGCATAGGTTGCAAGTACCCTACCCTTTCTGAAAAATAGTAAATGGATAATCATATAATAAACAAATGAATGAATAAATGACTGTGTGACATCCTCCTATCTCATACGACATAAGTAATTTCATAAATGGGAGTCCATACTTAAACTTCATTAATAGACTAAGTTTTAACTTCAGGTAAGTTAAACAGACTCAGAACCCCCCCCCCCAAAAAAAAATCTCATCATCATCCCGGGATATAATGTCTTTTCAGCATCTACACAGACAGTTCTAGCCAGAGCATCATCCTTTATTTGCCTTGCATGGTATAAAATATACATTCAGTTATCCCAGCAATTTTGCATTCTGAAATGCACTGCATATGCCCTTTCATGCAGCACAGGAAATCCCCTTTCATTATGTCAGTCAAAATATATTTGGGTTGGAAAAAAGCTGGCAGGTGACATCATATTCCTCATTCCATCACATTAGAGAAACAAATGTCCAGACCTTCAATTTACCCTGCAATCCAGGTTTAACAATACCTTTTTTGCAAGAATGTGAACAAATTCAGATGCCTTTATTGTCTTTTATTTGGCCATGTGAGATTCAAGCTACTTGGAGGCACCTCCACAGTCTCACCTAAAAGGCCAGTAATCTCCAGCATTTAGATGTAGCACTCATGAGCTTAAGGAATGTGCTCATGACAAAGATGTGCATTTGGAAATCCATCATTTTATTTCTGTCCATAGGAGTGATCTTCCTTGTTTCAGATGTACGTATATTACAACATGTTTATGTGATAAGCAAGGAAATTGACTGATATTTCATCAAGATAAAATAAGCTATTTATGCTTTAAAGTTTAGAACCTTAAGATGACTAAGCCTGAATCATAAGCTGGAAATTGTTTTTAAACTGATCATTGGATCATAGAAGGTTACTAGGCTAATGGTCCTGGGCTTGGGGCCCTTACAAACCTAGCCAAGTTAAAATTTTATTCCCAAGTATGTCCATTTAAAACAGACACTAAAATCAGCACCTTATGCCCCTGTCTAAGAGGGACACAGGTGAAACCCCCAGGGGATAAGTTACAGTTTCCCATCCAATCATCCAAATCACACTTATACTGGGTCAATGAGGGCTCTGTTTAACATGAATGGAAGCCTATTCTAAAGGTAAGACAACCTCAGTAAGACAAACCTGTCCCCCAAAAAGGTTCTGTTGATGTCACATGCCAGGTTAAGCTTCTTAGAGTGGGTGACCCATGTGCCATTTGATTTACAAATGTGCAGCATTTCCATTAAAGTGGGGTCAGAGATTGCCTTATATGCAAGGCATAGGTCACCTCTGGCAGTCTGTACAACACAGAGTAAAGTGACAGTGACTTCAGTCTGTCCACATATGACAGATGGTGGAGTCCTGAATTTTCTTTGTAAGGAACCTGTGTGGTCTCTCCAATTGCTGCAGATGCCTGGAAAGGTACATACCAAAGGGAGTGTTGTATTCTATTATTGGCCTGATGAGAGAAGCGTATAGGGGGGGGTTATAACTTTTGTTTCTGGAAGCAATGCCCTTATTTATAAGATGACCAATATAGAATGCTCTTCTTACCACCATGGAGACATGATGATTGAAGGTGAGGTTGCTGTCAGTCTGTGTGCCCAGATCTTTTACCAGCGAATGCTTGCTTAGGGTATTGCTATTGATGATGACTGATGTCATTGGTTAATAGCCTAGTTGATTTTAATTTTATTTTAATATGAATGTTAGGTACTTTTCCATTATCGGGGCAACACTTTAAATGTGGTTCCTACGAATTTAGTCTATTTTCATGTCTTTTAGGTGTTCATCTTAACATGTGTGTATAAAATGTGGAAGTCACATCTTTTTTTAAATAGTTTAAATTTAACACATGTTTAACAGTAACTCCTTAAAGACATGAAAATACACTGCATTCAGAGCTCAACAACCACACAAGGAAATTATTGAATGTTAAAATAAGATTATGTCATGTACAAGGCAACACTTTCAAGCATTCTCTCAATGTGTCAGTGGCTTAACTTTACAGTAATAATATTTTTTTGGGTAAGTGTCCTTATTTTCCTTAATTTTTGTATGATTCTTACTGTTATTTGCAAAACAGCCCAGCGAGATGAATGGGGGAAGGGAGTGACAGAGGTTTACACAGAGGTGTTGTCTTTGATAGCCAATAGGCTCATGAGGTGTGTGCATGCAGGACATTTATAGTAAGACACTTTACAGGGAGATAGTTCATTTTCATTTCTGGTATGGCAAATATAAGGATACTATGACACTCTTTAAAAAAATAAATAAATAAAACCCTACGTTATCCAGATTTGCTGCATGTATTTCTTTTTTCATTTCTCTGTTCATTACTTATCGGGGCATCACTTTCATCACGATCATTCAGCTGAAATCCAGTAGCTTAACACATCTGTTAACCAGGTATGTGTAAAATTTACAAAAATAACTTCATTTTTTTTTTTACAAATTATTATTAAGACAAATATTTTTTACACATATCTGGTTAACAAGCATGTTAAGGTACTGGATTTCAGCTGAACGATCGTGTTGAAAATGTTGCCCCAATAACGGAAAAGTGCGGAATGTTATTATTTGTACGTATTTTTATACTTCCTAGAAGACTACTAGACTTGGATCTAGAGCCGTTTACATAACAAATGTGAATCTGGACTTTGGCTATTTTATTATGTATTTAATACTGGTATTTTTTTATCAAAATGTGAAGTCCAATAATATTGTGATCAACTGCATTTCAGACTTGACACAAAACAGCAAAAGGTCATTCAGCTCAACAAGCCAGATCAAAGCAAAAAAAAAATTGTTGCATAAGGAGCATGGTAAGCCCTCTGCAACAAGATGAGGAATGACATTCCCCAAATATATACTGCAGTATAATGAATGACCACCATAAGTGGAGTCGCCCATCAATTCACCCTGATGAACTTAAATGAATGATTTTGTTTACCAGTGACTAAATTATAAACAAGGAGGAAAAAAAACAGAAAATAAAGTACAAAAAATGATTCCCCAGTAATGCTAATAATTAAGATGCCGTTCTCAAGACACCTGATACTGTATTTACTGAACTTAATATTGAAAATGACTGCCATACAGATGCATGTTTTTTGTAGACCATCTTAAAGAACATTGATATTTTTTTTCAAACACCTTTATTGAATTATCACCTGTGACATAGGCACATTTACATTCATATAAAAGTAATCAAACTATATTAACATAAAAAACATTATACTTTACATATATTGCTATATATATATCATATAACCTAAGCAATATTACATAAATTGTTCACTTCCTGCCTTTTTAAGCAAGACACCTCTCTGTTAAACCATCACTTACTACATAGGCAATCATACATTTATATAAATGAAACCAAACCACACCAACACAATCCTAGCTGCAAGCATTTTACATCAGAACCATACTGTCACACTCCCATTATACATCACTTATAATATACCCCGTCTTTCTCACTCAGACATTACGTAGCTCATTTAAGTCCTGCCTTCTTTTAAACATCATTCCTCCCTTGTATGTATTGTTCCCACAATTCTCATCTCTTGCTATGTAGTTTGCTCCTACCCATCTCCAAAAATGTCAGTTCCAGACGTTTTTTCTCTGTTACTTTAATCACTACTTTCAGTATAGTCGGTTTAGATTTTGATTTCCATTTTCTAGTAATTGATTTTCTGGCAGCCACTATAATTAGACACAGCAAGGACTTACCATGTCTAGGCAACTTCTATTCTGCATCACAGCTCAGAAAAATCATCTCCCTTGTCAGACTAATCTGTCCACCCAGCCTCTCTCACAGTTCATCCCACAGGGAATCCCCAAAGTCCCCTAACCCACTGCACTCCCAGAAAATATATACCCAATTACCTCCCCCTACACACACACCTTCAACATCTGCCATCCACCTGAGGAAAAATTCTACCTGGGGAATAAAAATATCTCTTCAAACATTTCCAGACAAAAATCCTAAATCCTGTAGACATATATCCTTCCATTGTTTCCTTCTGAACTGCCCATCCAATCTCCCCTTCCTATCCCTTTCAACCTCCGCTGATTGATTCCTATAGTCATCATGCAATATTTTACATGCTTCACTAATTATTCCTGTTTTAATGGCAGCCTCTGCTTCAGATTCTATCAAAAACTCTACCAGTGCTGGTCTTTCATTTAGAGACCCCTCCCCCCATTTCTTTCTATTTGCCTATACTCTGATATCAATCCCTCACAGGGAAGGCAATCCCTAACCCATAGTCCAAATAAATTCCCAGCGTCCTCCCATTCCATCACCCTTCCATCTCTAGTTACCCACTCCCAACACCTTGGCTCCCCCTCCAGCCCCCTGCAATAAACTCCAGCCCCCTCCTGTCCATTGTCTGTATCCCCAATTGCAGTCATCCTCATTGGTAGAATCTCCCCTCTTCACTCCTGTGCTGGCTCAGTTCCCAGAATACTGTCTGCCACTTCATGGTTATAACAATCTGCATGATTATTGTTACTCTCCCTAAAGGCCCACATCCAAAATCCCAGTCTCTTCTTGTCTCTCATGTCCCCCATTTCATCATCACCCTCCCCCACCTTGAACTACAGCTTTCCACCTGTGCTATCTACAGGAGTTCCAACTGTGCAGCACCAAAATAGCCCTCCAATTGGGCAATCCCAATCCTCCTCACTCAACTGGAAGAACCAGCCCATCCCACCCAACTCCTGCTGACCCCCCACCCCCAAGAAAAACCTTTGATATTTTTATTGAAGTAACCCAGTGCATAAGCAGCAGTATTTCGGGTGCCCATCTCCTACTTTAATTTTACAAAAGTATGGCTCACAGATGTCTGTACTACAGAACCCTGTGGAATACCACTAGAAACCCTAGCTCTAACATGTTTTGCCTGCTTCGATAATCTCTGTTTTACCAACTGAATTACACATTGATTGATATGTCTTATATTAAATTTTACAATTATTCCCTTGCATATTATAATCTTGCATACCTTAGCAAGGATAACAAAAGAAGTAGACATCACCAGACCATCACCAAGTGCTACTGTTGCCTCTTAAATGAATGCCACAGCATTCGGAAGGCAATACCTCCTCTTACCAAATGAGTACTACTCCAAATCTAACAGAATAGGTCCCCTGTTACAATTTACATAGAATGTAAAATTATCCACACAAAAATAGACCAACTATGACCTCTGTAATTGTCCAAAGATGTAGCATGATTTCTAGGCAACCATTTCTTACCAACAAATATTTGAAACGTGTTCTTAAGATAGCCAATTTACAAGCAAATGACAGAAGTACAAAAACATGTCTGCATGGGGTAAGCCCACCTGCAGTTCTATATGGGAGGTTTTCCCTACCTTTTATTACTCTTTCTGTAAGGATATTCCACCAGAGAGAAAGGGTGATCAAGGAGGCAATTAAAAAATGTATCACTATGACAAAATGAAAAACTAGACTTATTAAAATAAAATACATTTCAAACAGAAAGATATTTCTCATATTTGAAGCAAACATTTTCCAACAGCAAGAGATGATATTGTGATTATATAGCATAATGGCTTTATGCTGTGCAACATGACCATAAAATTAATTTCACCAAAATGAAGTTTTCCCTGTTTTAAGGGGCAGAAGGTATAGACAGGAACCCTTCCAAGGGGGAGAAGTTGTGTGATTATTGTTAGGATGCTGGTCCAAATGGAAGTGAACTTGGTTAGAATGTTAGGTTAGGTGGGGTAGACTTATTTTATATAAGCTATATAAGGGCTACACCACTTTCATCTGAGTCTTTTGCAAGGGGCACATCTTGCCAGCATCATAGTGACCTTCATGGGCCATGTGTGTTAGCTAAGTAGCAATCCTGATGGATTAAGGCAAAAGGAAAGTATTTGTTGAATTGAAGATTAGTGTAGCAAAGGGTGTTCCACCCTTTCCCACATATTATTAGGAATGTGCCCTATCATGATATATAAGGGACAGATACATTTGTAGTGATGAAAGGGAACTTCGTACACAAACAGGAGATTACCATATTAATAAACTGGGAGATCTTAAACTGATATCTGTGAGAGAACTATTGCAATATAAGGAGATTTATAATAATGACACCTCCTAGACTTATGGTAGAAATATTTTTATTGCATCAAGTTGGGAGCAAATACTGAGATATGTTGAGATATTTTGAAATCAGATAATGTATTATATCTGTTTTACCTTAGCTTATATTAATCTACAAGCTATATAGATGATTATATATATATATATATATATATATATATATATATATTATATAGGTATATAATATATATATATATATATATATATATATATATATATATATATATATATATATATATATATATATATATATATAATATATATATATATATATATATATCTATATAGATATATAATATATATATATATATATATATATATATATATATATATATATATATATATATATATATATATATATAGAGAGAGAGAGATAGAGATATATATAAAACAACAATGATGGGGTTTTTGAAATGAATGGGGGAGCACGCTGCTTAGTGAAGCAAGAGTCAGAAGTGGGAACAACTATGTGGCTGCATTGCGGGCGAGGTGCAAGGGTGATAAAGGTTATGGAGGAAGAGGGGTGGAGTGCAGTTGTAAATGAGAGTAATAATGTTAATAGTTTTTTTGGATGTCATCAGTTTCCCAGTTGAAGAAGAGGTAGAAAGTGATTGAAGCATAGGCTGGGTCTTTCTTCCAGGAGACATCTATACATCAAGAGACAAGCAAATACATGGCGTCCATAAGACAAATAAAAGTGCAGAAGAGAGGTGCAGGCCATGATGAGATGGTAGTGAAGAAGAGGTTAAAATGTCACAGCCAGAAGATGCTTCAGGCAATAAGTTTGAAGATAATTGCGCAGGACAGCTGAATAATGATTGCTTGCTGAGGGGGGCTTTTTAAGTTTTCATCAAGGGTTTGATGAGGCAGGTAGACTTAGGTTATTGGGTCTGGTAATAACAGCTGCTTCATAGCAAGATCAAGAAGGTACTGGATAAAGATCAGGAAGAGAGAAACACAAGGGAGTGTAGGCCAGGTGTGAAGTCAGTTTTTCCCCCTCTACCTCCTTGATTGTGTCAGTTCAGGATGCGAACGTAGGTCTGTTATGTCCAGCAGTAGCCTAGCAGTGTGTGTGCAGTCATTTATAGAGGATAGTCAGGACATGTTTTTCATGCCACTTATATCTATTGTAATTAAGCTGAAGATATGGATGGTGGAGTTTGTTGACATGTTTAGTTTATTGATTCTTATGGGGCCCAGAAGATCACCAAGGCAGAAGTGCTAGGATCCTAGCACCTCTCAGCAGCAATGGTTTCTCTGGGGAGATGGTACTCAGCTAAACTCAGGTAAATGTGGGACAATTGTGTTTTGGCTTTGCTTTACTTTATGTCAGTGGTGTTGCAGAAGGATCCAAAAAGAGTTTGCCATGTCTGGCTTATTTTAAATATAAGAGGAAGCTTAGCAGTTAAGGCATGGGAATGCGTGGTTATGGTATGACCAGTGTATTCCCAAACTGAAGGCAATTGACAAGTCCTGTGATTAGGAGTGTAGGCCTGTGGACTCTTGGCTAAGGGGCATCATTAAAAGGGAAAATGGTCTCACTAAAGTAGGGCAGGAAGAAGGTAATTAAGGCTAGATCTTGTTGAGCTTTAAATGCAAACAAATGTAACTGAATGTCTTATGCATTTCTTCATGAATTCTCAGTTTTTCATTTCTTCATGAATTCTCAGTTTTTGGTGGGCCACACAGCAAAGTGAGGTATTGTAAAAAGGATGTCACCCATCTGGTCAGGATAAAACAATCGAACATTCATGGGTTCAGTTCAAGTAGCTTTATTACACACATCAGCAATGAGGCTTTGTAACTTAAACTTAAATAAACTTATAAACAGACTGACTACCACAATGAAACATGTTAACACTCTGGCTGTTCTCACAAAATGGCACTGCTGCCTGGATGGCCACAGTGTAAAACCTGAATGTATTCATGTTGTAAGGAAGTAGAAACAACTTTTGGAACTTTGAAAATGATAACATCTTCCATCAGCATCTCATCTCTGTATGGAAATTAAAGGTTGGACCTCTAGCGGTACACAGGGTTGCTTTGATGGCCATCCAACATTGATGAAGTATTCGAGCTTTTGTAAAATTGGATCAGTCTTTCTATGATCTCTCAGCTCCTTGAGTCTTGTGGTCGAAAAACTATGCACTTCCATGACATCAAAGTCAAAAATCTCAGCATCAAGCTGTTCCGTGGTATTTCTTGATGATCTGGATAAGGTATCAGCCAGATAAAGAAGTTTGCCATTTGTATAGACCATTTTGAAATTATACTTTTGCAATTTGAGCATCATTCTTTGTAGTCTTGCTGGAGCTGAATGCATAGGCTTCTTTAAAATAGTGACTAGAGTTTGATGGTCAGTTTCTCTCTGGATTGCTCAGCCATAAATATAATCATGGAACTTCGAACATGCAAACACAACTGCCAAGAGTTCCTTTTCAATTTGAGCATTTTGCATCTCAGTTTGGGTAAGAGTTTTAGATGCATAGGCAGCAGGTCTGCCCTCTTGATGAATAACTGCACCAAAATCAAACTTTGAAGCATCACAGGAAAGAACTACTGGTTTGTGGACATTGCAGTATTTTAATGTAGATGGGTTAGCAATTTGCTGTTTAAGGTCCATGTAACATTTTTGCATGTCGGCTCTCTCAAAGGTGCTGATAACTTACTAAAATCAGGGATAAATTTTCCCAAATAGTTAACCATACCAAGAAAACACTGTAAGGCCTGGACATTGTCTGGAGATGGCATCTCAAGAATGGCTGCTTGCTTAGAAGGATCTGGTTGTAAGCCTGCACTGGTAAATAAATGACTTACATAAGTAACTTCTGGTAAACTGAATTTACATTTCAGAGGATTAAGCTTTAAATTTACTTCATGCACTCTGTCCAGAACTTTCCTGAGGTTTCTGTCATACTCTGTTTCACCATTACCTCCAACTAGTAAATCATCAATTATTATTTTACATGGGTAGCCTGAAAAAATGTGCTCCATTGCATGCTGAAAGAGTTCAGTAGCAGAATTTATTCCAAAAGGCATCCTGAGGAATCTGTATCTACCATATGGGGTACTGAGTGAGTCAGTAGTGAAGGTTTGTGATCAAGCAAATGAACTCTTTGCATCTAAGACAGAAAAAACAGTGGCATTTGGCATGAGGGTTGCAATCTCCTCAACTGTACACATAGGTTTATGAGGTCTTTTTAATGCCTTGTTCAAATCTGTTGGGTCAATGCATATTCTGATTTCATCTGAATTTTTCTTATGAGCAGCTACCATAGTAGAAGACACCCACTCAGTTGGTTCTGTGACTGGACAAATCACACCTTGCTGTGCCATTTTGTCTAAGTGGACCTTGACCTTGTCCTGCATAGCTATTAGAAGCCTTCTTACTGTTCTGACCACTAGTCTGACCTCTGGGTCAAACTTCATCGAATACACAACTGGACGTTTGCCTAGCTTGTCATCAAACACATCAGCATAATCTGAGAAAATAGCGTCACTGATGCTGGAACTGGAACATGTGCTTATATGATATACTTCTTTGCTAAAAGAAAGCAATTTCACTCTCAAACTGTCTCTGAGACCTAATAATGACTGCACATGTCTTCAGACTACATAAACTTGCAAACTGTAACTGTTCCTAGCCGAAAAGCATGAAAGCATTACTGAGCCTTTGGTTTGAATCTCTTCACTTCCATAAGCAACAAACAATTGACAAAATTAAGTTGCTCACCAGCCCTCACTTTAGCAAATGTTTCTGCTTACATTACATTACACTTTGAACCAGTGTCTGCTTTGAGCTCTGTGGGTTTACCATTGATCAGGACAGAACAAAATACTTCATTCTTTTCAACAAATCTACTGCATTAATCTTTTCACCTACCACTGATACACCATCTACATAGAAAGTAGGGTTGCAATTCTTTACATGATAGACCTGCTTTTTTGAGTGACTTTTCTTAATAACTGAATGAGATTTGCTTGATTTACAAATCTTTTGAAAACGGTTCCATTTTTAAACTTGTGGCATTGCTGACCAAATGATAAGCACTTCTCTCTTTTAGACTCATGATTGGCTCCATAATTATGATAGTTAACAATAAGACTTGACTTGGGTTTTGCTGACTCACTGTTATACTATACTGACTATGCCCTTTTTACTGAGCTAGTCTTGGAACTTGCTAGAAAGCTACGGGATCTCCCTGCCACATCCACAGGGGCTGCTGCTGCTATGTGCTTAGGCCTGTTTCTGTTTGACACATGTTGCATGCTGTCTATGTTTGCTCTAGAAGCTGTTGAAACCATGCTTTTATTACTTGTAAGCATACTTGTGTGTCTTTCTGTGAGCTCATAGAGTTGACAAATATCTATGGCTTTGCTTAATGTTAAATCACTGTCACAAAGCAAAATCATTCCGACTGCAGAACCACTAAAACCACACACAAGCCAGTCCTCCATTAACACATCTTTCAAGTCAGCAAATCTGAACGTTTTAGCTTTATTTATCAAGTCAGTGATATAAGCTGCAAAAATTTTACCTGGCTTTTGGTCACTTGTGTAAAATATGTGCCTCTCTAATATAATTAGTCTCTTGTACAAAATAAGTGTCTTTCTAATGTAACATTTGTCTGAAGGTTGCACATTTCGCTAAATTTGCATTTTAAGCACTGTGGGTCCTCCATGGATCAGACGGTACCATAATATGGTGGTTTTCCCCTTCTTCTGCATATATTTCTAGCACATACACAAATGAACACTCTCTTTCAATGGCCTCTGAAAAATGAATGCCCTTGTACATGGATCTTTGTCAGACAAATCTGCTTATATGAAAATATCATATTCATATAAACTCTCCAATTCTCTGTTATATTATGATCAAACACAAGTGGACCTGGTCTGCGAAATTCCTCTGCTATATCAACACACAGTAGTGAAAGTGCTTAAAATCATGTATGAACATACACACACAAATATATATATATATATATATATATATATATATATATATATATATATATATATATATATATATATATATATATATGCCATAACATTATACCAGTACTTGTAATTATGCCCAGTAGCACAACAAACTCTTTGAAATACCTGCACTTTGCCAAATAAGTATTTGTAGTACAAGAACACTTTGAAATGTCTGTACTTTATGAAACCAATCTTTATCTGTGTAAGAAATACGTTGAAATGACTGTACATTGTGAATAAACTGTACACAATGGAAAAAGCTCAGAGTGAGAAACACTTCGAGATGAATGCACTTTGCAAATAATCTGTACACTTTGCACAGTGTAAGAAACACTCTGAAATAGATTTCTACGAATAAATGCACATAGCGCAAGAAATTTTTCGAAATGGCTGTACTTTGCGCTTTGCAATATAACTGTACTTTGCACACAACAAACTCTTTGAAATAATTGCACTGTAATAAAGCACACACTCTGCAAACACTTTGCACACTGAGATACTTTGAACAACTTTAGTTATGCTTTGAATGGCTTCAGTCAATGCGAAATAGTAGTTTGTGCCCAAACATGGTGTTTTACTAAAAACATGCAGTCACCTTGTCCTTTAAGCTTAATTCATCCTTTTATTGTACTTGTTATGCCCTTTTAATCTCTTATGCTCTTTGTATTTTTCTTGTGCTCGTTTTATTTTAAACATACTCGTCATGCAAACCAAATGTAATTCTGAGCCCCATATGAAAAATTTTGCTAGTTTTAGCAAATATCATGGTTTCACACATTTTGTTTAATTAATAATGCAGTTTGTGTCTTTTATAGGTTCATAGGTAGGTACTAGGTTATTGTCCCTTGGCCTATATAAGCATAGCCATAAAGGTTCCCTGGCTTTCGCCACTCAAGAAAATTATTTTCCTGTGCCCCTGTCAAGCAATGCCACAGAAGTGATCCCTGGGGTGAATTTTCTATTTCCCATCCAATCGTCAATATTTTTTCTAAAGAGGGCCAATGAGGAGCTTTGATTGACATGAGTTCCAAAGTATGGGAAGTCTCTGGGACAGGAATCTATCCCTCCAGCATATTCTGTTTATTGTAGTGACAAGGTTTGGTCCCTGGAGCATGTGGTTTGGAGAGATTGGGATTTCTTTAAATGTAGCATGTCCAGCAGCTCTGTATTTGACATAGGTTTGTATGTTACGCAGAGATCGCCTCTGAGTAGGTAATATGTGACAGAGTAGAGCTGGAGTTTTTTGAGATAGTCTGCGTATGGCATCTGTTTGAGGCTGGTAATCCTCTTAATGAGGCATTTCTGTGGCCTTTTTAATTATTGTAGGTGTCTTGTGAGATACATGCCAAACGGGACATTGTACTCTATAATGGGTCTAATAAGGGATGAGTAGAGAGGAACAATGACCTCCTTTTTTCTAGAGAACCCTTTTGTGATGAGGTGTGCCACATAGAAGGATTTCCTGACTACTGTGGCAATGTGGTTATCAAAGAAGAGACTACTGTCATAGGTTCATAGGTTCATACTAGGCTGTCTGCCCTGGGGCAATTATAATCCTAGCCCAATTCTCTATGGCTTACGCCACCCCTTGATTTGAGTATACTGTGCCCTTTTTAAGGTTTAGTTTACTGTGCCTCTGTCTAATAGTGACATGGGAGTAATCCCTGGGACAAACCTACGATCCCACCTGTGTCCCGAGGTGTCTCATCACACTTTCAGTGTTTAGTGAACTACCGCCTATGTGGTAGTTCATGGGTACCGAGTTTTTCCCAAAGGGGATGACAATGCACTTCTTGGCATTGAGCTTGAGGCCATGACTTTGAAACCAAGCATCTGTCTCTGTGAGGCCCTTTTCTAGAATGTCTGCATCATTAGGTGATTCTATTATGGCTCTCAGTTTGCAGTCATCTGCAAACTTTGTTAGCCAAAGACCTTCTGTTTTGGCCTGCACTTCTGAGAAGTAGATGCCGAACAGGAGAGGACCTAGGACCAAACCCTGTGGTACTCCACTCGTCACTTATCTGAAGTCAGACTTGGAGTCGGCTACTTTTGCTGTGTGGGTTCTGTCAGTGAGCCAGTTGGCCACCCATCTTATGACATAGGGATTTATGCCCAGTTTAGTGAGTTTATATATAATTCCAAAGTGAAGGATGGTATTGAAAGCCTTGGCAAGGTCAAGATAGGCTGTGTGCACAATCTTGCCCTTGTCTATGGCTCTAGTGACTGCATCAAAGAAGTCAATCAGGTTTAGTAGACATGATCTACCATTTACAAACACAAAATGAGTGGGTTCCAGGGTTTGGAGGTTACCTATGTCTTTGTTTATAAGCTCCAAGATGATATGTTCTATGGCCTTGCAGACCAGACTCATCAGGCTAATGGGGTGGTAGTTTCTGGGGTCTGTGAGGGCACTTCCTTTGTGGAGTGGGACAACTATCTCTGTGCACCATTCAGTAGGCACATAGCCTGAAGTGAGGCTATGATTGAACATGGTACTTAGGTCGGGTGCCAGTTCATTCTGTAGTTCATGCAGTACACAGCCTGGGATGTTGTCTCGTCTCATGGATGCTATGTTCTTGGCTTTGGAGAGTGCAGTCTTTACTTGTTCATCCATGATTCTTCTGGTATTATGATGGGGTCTTTGGAGGGTGAGAGAGGGATAAAGTTAGCACTGAACCTATCTGCCAGGATGTTGGCAATATTGGTTGGTTCTGTATATTTAGTGCCATTGTGCTGTAGCTGAGAGCAGATACAAGTGTTGCTATTGAGATTCTTGACATAGCTGTAGAATGCTTTGTGGCTGTCTTTGGAATCAGTGGTGATTTTATTTTCATAACTGGCTTTGCAGGATTTTATGAGAGATCTCATCTTCTTGCTGAGGCTGACCAGGGAGTTCCTCCAATCTTGGGATTTTACTCTTTTTTGCAACAGCTTCTTCCTTCTGTTGTAGAGTTTTTTATGTCAGGGGACCACCAGATTGGCTTCCTTTTTTGGAGGATAGTGCCTTGATTCTGTTGGGGATGGCACAATCCATGCACTTGTATATGTGCTTATACAGTGCATTTGTGTAAGATTCAGCAGGCGTACCTCTATTTTCTGTCTGCATGGGTGTTGTGAAGTTTGCCACTTCTGTCTTAAAGAAGCATGAAGTTGGTTTTGGAGTAGTTTGTGATGGTGGTTTCCTTAATGGGGGGTGGGGGTGGGATATGGATGTCTAGGGTGATTAGCTTAAGGTCAGATCTGACCAGCGAGGAATTTGCCTTTGGCATGGAACACCGGTTATCCATATTGGCCAGCTCCAGGATATTGCTGCCCCTGGTGGGGGTGTGGACAAGCTGATCCAAAGCATTGGAATTTATGAATTCCAGAAAACGTTGAGCGAATAAGTTGGTACATGAGTAGTTTTCCCAGCTGATGGTGGGGTAATTGAAATCACTCATAATTAAGGTATTGGGTTGTACCTTAATATTTTCCAGTATCTTAAGAAATGAAGAGTGGGAATTCTGGAGCATGGTGGGGGATCTGTAACAAGCTACAACCTGGATTGCAGTCTTGCCCAGTGTTAGTTGCACTTGTATAATTTCAGATGCATTATGTTGAGCAACTAGCCTGGAGGTGTGGATATCCATAATGAATATGGACACGCCTCCGCCTTTAGTGTTTCAGTCCAGGTTAGTTGGCTGGAAGGTGTGGGATGAATTATAGCCTGTTAATGCAGGGGTGCTCTCTGGAGCCTTGAACCAGGTCTCTGTCACTGCACAGATCTCGATGTTCTCCATTTTAAGGAGTGCCTCGAATGAATGCATTTTGAGGTTTAGACTTCTAGCATTGAGTAGCATTACCCTCAGAGTTTGCTTGCTTGTACCTATTATCATGGTGAATTTAGCATTTGAACCTTGCCTAAAATGTCACTATAGGGGTGGCAAGAGCCTTAGCCAGTATCTGGAATCCCAGGGGAGACAGGTAAAGGTCATCTCTGGCAAAGCAACCTGGTCTGTCGACCATGTCATCCCAGGCAGACAGATATTGGATCCCCTTAGAATGACACCAGAAGCTTAGCCAATTGTTGAAGTCAATCATTTTGTCCTTATACTGTGGTATCATTCTGGGTGATGACAGGATGCTACTTAGGGCTAGGGTCATACCTGCCTGGGCTACAAGATCCGAGAACTCCTCCATGTCTCTTTTCATGTAGTCCAGGGAGGTATGTCTCAGGTCATTCACTCCAACATGGACAATGACAAAGTCATATTTGTACTTGTTGTGGAGTGACCTGAGTGCATGCATAATGAGGTGGCTCCTGGCACCTGACAGGCAGCTGACAGCAACTTTCTCCTTGTTTAGCCTGGTGAGTGGGACATCAGTGTGCCTGACTGTAGAGTCACCTATGACTAATGTGTTGAGTACATTGTTTTGCCTTATGAGCTAAGGTTGAGTGGCACACTGATTTTGTGGGCTATGTGTCTTTTGGGTAGTGTTAGGGGATGGTGGTTGTCTGTGTTTCAGCTTGAGAGGTCTTTGTTGCTGGGGCAGATTTTTATTGAGAGCCTCCATGAGTGTGGGTGTGTGCTTTGTGTTTCTGTGTGTGGGTTTTGGTAGTGTGGGTTTTGAAGGACTATGTTTTGAGTGTGGTGTGGTGCAGGTGTTAACCTTCTCCTCTTAACTATCTAGTCCAGTCTTGGTTGGAGAGAGCTTGGCTTCCAGTTTAGCTATATAGGTGCATCTCTCACAGGTTGTAGTGTTGGGTGGTAGGCAGAGAGGGTTGTCAGTATACATGAGGCAATTGCCACATTTCCCCAAGATGCCCAGATTCATCAGGTGGACAGGAGAAAACACCGGGAGCTGACCCATGGACATGCCTGGATAGGTGTTTATTAATTTAAGTAGTAAGAACTGTTTTCCTCTTGACAAGTGAGGAAGGTTGAGTTCTGTAGTAATTTATAGTTTATTTAGTGCTTACAATGAGTTCTGAGCAAGTGCTGAGCACAAAGAAACAGTTTTGAATTCTGAAACTAAAAAACTGGCTAGTTCTAGCTAAAACTAGCTAGTTTTAGCACCAATCCCAAGAAGAGAAGCAGGCTACGGCCTGTTTGTTGATCCACAGTCTTGCCCCAGATGATGCAAGGGTCTACAGGCCTGTAGCCTTTTTCTGGTGGAAGTCTCGAATCCAGACCAATCAGATATGTTAAGCGCAGACACTCACTCTCTAACCAGAAAGAGTCAGGAATCAATGCACTCTTCGCCTACTCTCACCAGGATTAGAATATAAGCACAGATTCTAAGCTGTCACCTATAAAGCGGTTATTAAGCTTTTTGTGATCAGCAGTGTCCAGGAAATAATGTAACTGCACTCCTTCTCTCACCAGGAGAAAACAGAAGCACTAATCCCAAGATGACTACTGAGAGGCAGAATGTGGGCTCTACAATAGCTGGTAGTCTTGCAATAGATGCTTAAAGGTAAGATGAAAAAAATGGTTCATCCTAAACACCTCAGTGTGCACTAGAGGAGTTAGGTATGAAAGTAGGTAACTTAAGTTTTACCTGTCTAAAAGTTAAGTTTTAGTGGAGAGTCACTGTTTTCAAAACAGCAAAATCAATTGAAAGGTGGTTGTCACGTTTGTATTCTGGTACTATGGAATACAGTAGGATGGCCAATAAATTTAAATAGTTGAAGGGGCGTGATTTCACAAAATGATAATTTTTTGCTTACTCACACCAGCCAGTAAAAGCAGAGAGGAAATGAGATTTTTTTTTGTGTCTTTCGGCTTTTCCCGGTCCACTAATGATTGGTAGTTGATTTTTACGTGCCGAGTTACCAGCCCTGATGTACAGCCTTCAACGAAGATACACCCATTCATGCATGTCTCCATGCAGAAGACGCTCTAGCTGAGAATCGAACCAGACAGTGTCTTACTGTGAGGCAACAACGCTACCGCAGCACCATTAGGATCAAATTAACATAAGGGGCAGGCAACTAGAAAGACAGTGGTGTTTAAGAACACAACAGTAACAGGGTGGGAGGGTAGGAAAATTTTCTGTCAATTTCTGTCTTGACTTACAAGGGACAGGCTGTGGTCTCTTTTCAACTTTTAATATGCAGTTAAAAGCAGAATACAAGTAAAACACAGTGTAAAGAAAACAAATCACAGCATACAAAATAGTTTGTATACTGTGATTTGTTTTAGTTTGATCAACAATACATTTTATTCTACTCATTTGATTAATAATGTGTTTTGTGCCTTATAGATGCACTGTTTCATTTTCTTTTCCAAATAAATCATTTGTGCAGTTTTCTTTACCTTTAGCTTGTTTCTGGCCCTTTTTTGCTTGTCTAAACTCCGTTTCACTCAGCCTGCTTAGTATGCCTTCACCTTCAACTCTGCACCTCATGTCTCAAAGAAGTAGCTCTTCTGATCCTGGTTCTGACACCATGTCACTCATATGGTCTGGGTAAAGCAGACAAACATTCATGAGTCCAGTTCATGCAGCTTTATTACATGCAAACACATCAGAATTGAGGCTTTGTAACTTAAACATAAATAAACATATAAACAGACTGACTACCACACTCATACCTGTTAACACTCTGACTGTTCTTTCAAAATGGCACTGCTGCCTGCACGTGCTCAGTACTTATATGCAGGTGCTACATCTGGAAATGCTTCTTAAAGGTATATATACACGCACTGATCTACACAGGGTAAGGAGGCTATGGGTCACTGCCACTGAATGATGCAGCAAAGGGCTGCAGACAGGAGAGATACAGGTGAGAGGTCAAATGCATACCTCAAATTGCTAAAGGTCATTTGCATTCACTCGACCTCCTCAGAAGAGATTACTGCAGCACTGAGAATGATATTCTCAAGGAATAGATCTCTAGAAAAGTTAGTCATAATGTGTGAGACTTTACGTCAGAAGACTACTAAACCTTAAGGATGCAAAAGGGTATTCATTTGTACATAATTGCTTAGCAAGTGGCTCGACAAAATGCTAACATTATCCATTTTTCTAAAGCCAATTTTCCCAAGCATAAACCACTGCAGCACAAGGTTGACTTTTCTTTTTGCATATAAAACTCCAGTTCACATAACCATTAATTCAACGGTTAGCAATATCCATTCCTAAATCAAAAGTGAACGTTCCAATTGGATGTAAAGAGACCTGAATTATGAAAAAAGGCATAGAATAAGCAATAATATAAATTAAGGATCAACTAGATCTTACTTTACCTGACTATTGATCACATGACTATAGTCCAGAAATATGTCATTCAGCCCAAAATGTTTCAAGGACAGGTCATCTTGTGAAATGGCTGATGTAGAAGACAGCACAATGCTCAGATATGAAATACTCACCTACTGTGCAGCCTATCATACTCTACAAGCTGTCTATGAACTGATGAAATACGACATGACAAAGTGTGTTTGCCATGACTAGGTTAATGGTAGGTGACTACTACCCACAAGATGGCTGGCCAGTGACATATCCAAAGAAAGCTGGATGACTATTGCTCTAACTAATGAGGATGAATTACCTAGTCCAGAACTTAAAAGTGTTGATGGCCAGAGGTATAGCTCAAAGCAAAGATGGATGACAAATCATGTTTTGCAACATCAGAAGACCCCAGTGCTGAAGTACAAGATTGGGGACTCTTTCATCGGATACCTGATTGGGTTACCCAGGCTTCTGTTGCAAGCATGGAGATGGATTCCTGAGTGAAATCTGAGACTGAACTATTATAGGAATACATAGGTAAATTGAACATTTTGAAATTAGAAATGTAAAAATCAGGTACCACTAAATTACCGAGAATGACCACAACTTATGTAGTATAAGATAGTTTCACATTGCTATTAATCAGTAACTGAATTCTAACATTAATTTCTAATAACATAATAATAATAATAATGATACTATAGCACTAGCAATTTTTGTCATCAAAATAATAATGAATGATATATTTCTTTGTATATCATTGTTTGCCATCTGCCACTGTTAGTTCTCAATTGTATTATATCATAACCTCCATGGCTATACATATGAAAAAAAAAAAAAACACAAGGAACTGTATTAAATTTAAATGTGCCTGCACACATGTCCGTGTATATCCATTTGGGTGTACCTCTGAAATGTTCACTAATAAGCAAAAAGGCAAATTCATATTCGGTTGTTTCCACAGTTATTACAGTTCGGGCAGCAATGCTTGACAGAAAGAACACAGTACTTGAGGCATCATAAATAATTGTATTTATAGACTGACATCAATAAAGTAATGAATAACAATGCTTGTAATCTGAAGTGATCACAAAAAAAGAAATAAAGAAATGTAATCAGAATTTGGAAAACCTCATGACTACATTCATTACTTTTCCTAGATACTGCTGAGATATGTTTAAACAATGCAGATGTATTTATTGAATGTCATGCCTGGCTTTTAATAAGCAGTATTGACTGATTGATCTGGAATAAGGAACTTTCAGTCCAAATCCATTAAAAGAAGTTGAACTTTTCCAGCTATTACTATTTTAAAACATTCTGAAATTTTGTGACAGTCATATTTCTTGATGTTTGTCATCTATTTAATAGGCTGATTTCTTATAAGTAGGAAGGCTATATTTAAATGTATCTTCATTAAATGCTAACTATTAACTTTTGCAATATTCATTTCCATTATGATATATGGTCACAAGACCCTACTAAGTCTTGGCAAGGTTTTAATTAGTCTCACAGTGGAAGTCACAAGTCCACCATGTGCCGTAATCTTACATAACTAGAAATGCTATATTTCCACCCAATTGAATTAAGATTAATATAAGTTTATGGGCAAGGACAAAATGATTTAATGCCTGCCAATTGCAGACTAAAGTCATCTTATACATAACATTCATGCAGATGACTCTTAAAACATTCCGCCTGTATACTCTTTCAAATGATTAATTTTGTAAGTAAAAGCTATATAGTGTTTTAATTGATATGGTCTATTCTAGGGGTTAATCGAGAGGACAGCACTCCTTTCCAGTCCAGATTGGATTACGTTCATACAAGACTTTTTGAACTTCAAATAAAAATACTTGAATGTAATGTAAAAGGTTATATTATAACTAAACTGTGATATAAATCAGGTTTGACCATCATCTAAGCATGTGTGAGATCCTCCTGAACAGTCACTTGCCCTTATGTGACTAAAAATGATATTATTTTAATATTCAAGAAGGGCAGATCTTTTTATTCATGTTTTTGTTTCAGATTTGTTCACAACATGTTTGCTTAATACCTGAGAGTACTTTTACAGGGTCTATCTTGCTTAGAAAGCTGAGTAGTAAGGAGCTTAAGAAAGTTAGACAGAAAAACACATTGTTCCAAACAGCATGTACAAGGCTCTATTTGTCCCAGAAAAATTTAAATTAAAATTTTATTTAAAAACAAGTAATGCATGTATTGGCCAGCAGTACTTTCTATAAAGTATGCATTGTACAGGCAGTATCTTCTTTGGTGATGTAGCTGAAAAATTACTTATTGAAAGAACTTCAAAGCTCGGTAGCTTAAGTTCTTCTGTGTTACCCTACTTCTATGATGGGGAAACAGTTAGCATATATCTAGATACAGGCAAAATTTTACTTCCGTAACTACTTGTTATATGACATAGTCTCTTTTGCACTACATCCAAATTTATAAATGGTTGCCCTTTTTTCTTTGTACCCAAAATGCACCAGCATTGAACAAAAATGAATAAAACAAAAAACCAACGACATAAACCAATATGTTAAAAGCTCGGTGTAATATATAAAACAAAAAATGACAACAGATTAAGCACTTTCGTCCAAACTCATCAGGACTTCTTCATAATCTGCTCTTTTTTTATTTCCAAAACAATTATTAAATAATTTCTTTCATTATTAGCTTTGCACACATTTCTAGTACATTCTTCTTTGTAGGAAAGTTTGAAATACTCCTACATATTAGTTATAGATGTCTCCTCCATTTCATTCTGGCCAACAGTCAGTCTTTTTTATCTGTCATGTGTTTGTTTGTATTTGCTAAGTGTGAAGTTTCAAATGTGTAGAATCTATTGACATTATCAGCCAGTGGTGAATAGCTTGAAGATTTTAACAGGTAAATGCAAAATACATCTACTGCTATACATTTTCAACATCTTATATACATAGTGGTTGGACTTTTTGTCAGAATAAATGGTGGCAATAGCAACACATATGTGTCTTTTTAACAAAGAATAGGTTCATAGTCTTTTTAAGACTGGTCATGTTTTCCCTTTTGTAAATGACAAGATAAATTACCTAGGAGCATATGTTTGTATTTAAGTGACAGACCATTTTTGAGCCATCACTGTCCAATAGGGGCATAGCTGCCAGTCCAGGGGAAATTTTCCAGTTCCCCATATATTGGTCCTGTTTGCTTTTGAAAAGCCCAGTGTCGGAAGCCTGTTCCAGAGCAGGGGTAGTCTCTGAGACACATACATTTCCCTCCAACATGTTCTATTTATGTTGCAAATAACATTTAGTTCCTTTCATCAGGTATTTGTAATGCAGTTAGACTTGCAGCAAGTCCATCAGTACTGTAAGTAAGCCAGCATAGCTCACATGTCAGTGATCTGTATGAGGACACTGATTATATAGATATGGCTTTGAGGCAGTCTACATATTCCATGTGAATTATATCTTGTATTCCTTTTGTGAGATACCTCTGTGGGTGTAACAGATGTGCACATGCCCGGTAAAGTACATACCAAAGGGAGCATTGTACTCCATGACTGGTCTAATGAAGGAAGAGTACAGTGGGATGACATCTTTGGACCTGGATGCCATATTCTTGTGTATGAATTGTTCAATATATAATGATTTCCTTGCAAAAGTAAACATGTGATGGTCAAAGGCCTAGTTACTGTCCACATATGATCCCAAGTCCCTATCTACTGGGTCTTCTTTTAAGGATATATTTTTTTATGCGTCAATTCCCAAGAGTAGCAAGTTTTTGAATTTCTACCATTCAGTTTTAGACTTTTACTCTGGCATCAATTATTAGTTTGAGAAAATTCCTCTTGGATGATAGTAGTGTCATTGGGAGATTCTGTAAATGACCTGAGCCTGCAGCTGTCTGCAAACTTGGTCAACCAGAGGTCTTTAACATTAGCTTTGATGTTCAAACACTAGATGTCAAAATAGAGCAACCTCAACACCAAGCCCTCAGGGATTCCAATGGTGACAAGCCTTTTGGTGGAGGTAGAGTCCCCTATCCTTACTTCCTGCATCCTATTTGAGAGCCATTTGTATACCCAATGGATGAAACATGGGTTATTCATAGTTCATGGGTTTGTTGACAATGCTCACGTGTAATAGTGTAGAATCCTATGGTCAGGTCAAGATAATTAATGTGTACCACTTTTAGACAGCATTTTTTGCACTGAAGGACAAAATTCTCCAGACAGTAATGAAAAACATGGAGGCTGCCTAGTAGTTTGGTTTGGAATTCTAAGAGATTTCTGAATATAAAGTCAAGTCAGCTGCACATGGAGATAAACGTAAATTTCACATTAATGCCACAGGTTATTCAAAAAGACTAAAAACTACCAAGGTCTCAAGGACAGACCCTTGAGGAATGATAACAACAGACAGGTAACAGTTTGTTCATATATAATAGATACTGTTCATCCTTCCATGCAGCTTGTGAACCGTTTGATATTTCTCTTAGCTCACAACCCAATAGGAATGAAAGGCACAGACGCTGGCAGTACAGATGTCTTGGAAATACCTGAAAGCAAAAAATTATTCAGTTTGTTACAGCATTTGAATTAACAGCAGAATGTGTTCAAAGAGCCAGGATGAAGTGATGATAGCAAGGAAAAAGAATATTTTACATATTTTATGGTGAAGGATTTGATGGCTCATATCTTTCAGAAAACTTAGTGATAGGAGAAAGAAGAAGTAAGGAAATCATTAATTTGGGTTCCATTTAGATGTTCAAAAGTCCTTTTACGCGAATACGAAAAGAGCGACAGGTATTGCACGAACCACAGAAACGCTGAATGTCCAAAACCACAAAATTCAAAATGTCGAAGTGTCATGGTTGGCCTATTTGTGGTATAGTTCCGTAAGGTAAGTGTGCGATAGTTACAGACCTTAGGGTTAGAGTGCGGGTTAAGGTAAGTGCATAGATAGGTAATGTATGCAAGGTTTAGTGTAGGGTTAGAATTAGGGTTTTGTTAAATGTATGTGTGTGTGGATTATTTATTTTGTTTTGGTATATCTCTGTAGGGTAAGTGTGCGATAGTTACAAACCTTAGGGTTAGGGTGCAGCTTAAGGTAAGTGCATAGATAGTAATGTATGTAAGGTTTAGTGTAGGGTTAGAAGTAGGGTTTTGGTGCTTTACTTTCGGGTTAGAAGTAGGGTTTTGGTTAGTGTATGTATGTGGTTTATTTATTTTGTTTAGGTAGGCAGTATGTAGTGGGAGGTGGAGTTGGCCGACTATGGGGATTCAACATTTTGAATTTCGTGGTTTAGTACGTTTGGCATATTCGCGGTTCGCGCAATACATGTCAGTGTTTTCGTGTTCGCTTAACAGGATTTTCGCTAATATAATATAGACCCCATTAATTTATCTATCTGAAGGGGCCACATTTGCATATGGGAGCACAATTACAGAAGATTTCCAAACACTTAGGATCTGCCTTTTAGGGACACAGTGACTGACAGTTGTCACAAGTAAACAGAAGATGTTCTTAGGTTCATAGGTTTGTACTAGGCTATCAGCCCTAGGGCCTATACAAGCCTAGCCATAACAATTCCCTAGCTATTTCTTCCCACACTATTTACTTCCCTGGACCCCTGTCTAGCAGGGCGACTGACGTGATTCCCGGGGTGAATTTCCTTTCTCCCATCCAATTGTCAAGGTTCTTTCTAAAGGGGGCCAAAGAGGCACTCTGCTTGACATGTATGGGAAATCTATTCCAGAGTCTGAGGAGTCTCTGGGTCAGGAACCTATCCCTCCAGCATGTTTTGTTTATTGTAATGACAAGGTTTAGATCCCTGGAGTGTGTGGCTCTGAGGGATTGGGATTTCTTTAAGTGTAGCATGTCCAACAGCTCTGGGTTTGACATGGCCTTGTATGTTAAGCAGAGATCGCCTCTGAGTAGACGATATGCAACAGAGTATAGCTGGAGTTTTTTAAGGTGGTCAGCATGGGGCATCTGCTTTAGGCCTGTGATTCTTTTAGTGAGGTATTTCTGCGGCCTTTCCAGTTGATGCAGATGTCTTGAGAGGTACATACCAAATGGGGCGTTGTATTCTATAATGGGTCTAATGAGGGATGAGTACAGTGAGACAATGACCTCCTTTTTTCTGGATAAAAAGCCCTTAGTGATGAGGTGTGCCACATAGAAGGATTTCCTGACTGTTGTGGTGATGTGGTTATTGAAGGTAAGACCACTGTCCACCTGTGTCCCTAAGTCTCTTATCACACTTTCGGTGTTTAGTGTACTGCCACCTATATGGTAATTCATGGATACATGTTTTTTCCCAAAGAGGATAAGTATGCGTTTCTTGGCATTGAGCTTGAGCCCATGGCTCTGGAACCAAGCATCTGTTTCTGTAAGGCCCTTTTGTAGAGTATCCACATCATTTGGGGATTCAATAATGGCTCCCAGTTTGCAGTCATCTGTGAACTTTGTTAGCTAGAGTCCCTTAGTGTTGGCCTGTACTTGAGAGAAGTAGATGCCAAACAAGAGCGGTCCCAGGACTGAACCCTGAGGTACTCCACTTGTCACTTGTCTGGAGCTGGATTTGGAGTCGGCTATTTTTACAGTGTGGGTTCTATCAGTAAGCCAGTTAGCAACCCATTGGATGATGTAGGGATTAATGCCCAGCTTAGTAAGTTTATCTATGATTCCAGAGTGGGGGATGGTGTCAAAGGCCTTGGCAAGGTCTAGACAGGCTGTGTGGACCACCTTACCCTTGTCCATGGCTCTGGAGACTGATTTGAAGAAGTCAATCAGGTTCAGGAGACAAGATCGGCCCTTCACAAACCCAAACTGGGTGGGGTCCAGTGTTTGAAGGTTGCCAATGTCTTTGTTTATACGTTCCATGATAATACGCTCCATGGCCTTGCAGATAAGGCTTGTCAGACTGATGGGATGGCAGTTTCCAGGATCCAAGGTGGATCCCCCCTTGTAGAGTGGGATAACTGTAGCTCTGCGTCACTCAGTGGGCACAAAACCTGAGTTGAGGCTATGATTAAACATGACACTTAGGTGAGGTGCCAGTTCATATTGTAGTTCATGTAGTACACAGCCGGGGATGTCATCTGGACCCATGGATGCTGTATTCTTAGCTTTGGAGAGTGCGTTTTTTTTACCTGTGTGGCCGTTATTACCGGAATTTGGCAATCTTCCGGTATTGAGATGGGCCATTTAGGGGGTGAGAGGGGGGTGAAGTTGGCACTGAATCGATCTGCCAGGATATTGGCAATATCCTTGGGATCAGTATATTTAATGCCATTCTGTTTTAGCTCAGAGCAGATCTAAGCATTGCCATTTAGATTCTTGAAATAGTTATAGAATGCTTTGTGGTTGCCTTTGGAATCTTTGGCAATTTTACTTTCATAACTAGCTTTAGAGGATTTTATGAGGGATCTCAGTTTCTTACTGAGGATGGTAAGGGAGTTTTTTGCATCCTGGGATTTTCCTCTTTTCTGCAACAGTTTCTTCCTTTTGTTGTAAAGTTTGTTTAGGCAGGGGACCACCAGATTGGCTTCCTTTTTTTGGATGAGAGCATCTTGGTTCTATTTGGAGTGGCACGATTCATGCATGAGTGGATGTGCTCGTACAGCGCCTTAGTGTAGGATTCAGCAGTTGAACTTTCAGTTCCCGTCTGCATGGGCGTCATGAAGTTTGTCACTTCTGACTTCAGTAGCATGAAGTTGGCTTTGGAGAAGGTTTTTATGGAGGTTTCCTTACTGGGGGGTGGGGGTGGGATGTGGATGTTAAGGGTGATTAGCTTATGGTCAGACCTGACCAACTAGGGGGTGACCATAGGTGTGGAGCATCGATTTCCCATGTTAGTAATTACCAGGTCTAGGATATTGGAGCCCCTGGTGGGACTATGGATTAGTTGATCTGGGGCATTGGAATTTATGAATTCCAAGAACTGTTGGGCAAAGGTGTTTGTACATGAGTAGTTTTCCCAGTTAATGGCAGGGTAGTTAAAATCATCCAGTATTAGGATGTTTGGTACTATCTTAATATTTTCCAGTATGTTTAGAAAGGTGTAGTGAGAATCTTGGGGTATGGTGGGGGATCTGTAGCAAGCTACAATTTGGATTGCAGTCTTACCTAGTGTTAGTTGCACTTGGAAAATTTCAGACGCATTGTGTTGGGCAACTAGCCTGGTGGTGTGAATATCCTTGGTGAGTATTGACACTCCTCGACCTTAAGTGTTTCGGTCCTGGTTTGGTGGCCGAAAAGTGTGGTAAGAGTTGTAACCTGGTATTGCAGGGGTGCTCTCTGGAGCCTTGAACCAGGTCTCAGTTATTGCACAGATATCGATGTTCTCCATTTTTAGGAGTGCCTCGAGAGAGTGCATTTTGAGGTTTAGACTTCTAGCATTGAGTAGAATTAACTTCAGATTTTGCATGCTTGTACCTGTTGTGGTGGTTTTGTCCTTTGAACTTTGCCTAAAAAAGGCACTATAGGGGTGGCAAGAGCCTTAACCAGTAACCTGAATCCCAGGGGCGACAGGTGCAGACCATCTCTGGCAAAGCATCGTGGTCTGTCAATCATGTTGTCCCAGGCAGACAGATACTGGATCCCCTTTGAATGACACCAGAAGCTTAGCCAATTGTTGAAGTCAATCATTTTGTCCTTATATTGTGGTATCATTCTGGGCGAAGGCAGGATGCTACTCAGGGCTAGGGTCATACCTGCCTGTGCCACATGATCTGAGAGCTCTTCCATGTCTCTTTTCATGTAGTCCAGGGAGGTATGTCTCAAGTCATTCACTCCAACATGGACAATGACAGAGTCATATTTGTACTTGTTGTGGAATGACTTGAGTGCATGCGTTATGTGGCGGATCCTGGCACCCGACAGGCAGCTGACTGTAATTTTCTCCTTGTTCAACCTGGTGAGAGGGACATCAGTGTGCCAGATTATAGAGTCACCAATGACTAAAGTGTTAGGTACATTGTCTTGCCTTAGGGGCTGTTGCTGGGTGGCACACTGGTGTTGTGAACTAAGTGACACTTTGGTTATGATTGGTGTTTGTTTGCGTTTCAGCTTCAGAGGTCCTTGTTGCTTGGGCAGGTTACAGTTAAGGGCCTCTGCATATGTGGATTTAGTTTTGCTATATGTGGGTGTTGGTGGTGTGGATTTAGAAGGGCTATGTGTTGCTTGAGGTGTAGTGTGGGTGTTAACCTTCTCCTCTTGACTGTCTAGCACAATCTTGGGTGGAGAGAGCTTTGCTTCCATTTTGGCTATGTAAGTGCATCTCTCACAGGTTGTAGTGTTGGGTGGTAGGAGGAGAGGGTTGTCTGTGTACATGAGGCCATTGCTGCATTGCCCCAGTATGCCCAGATTCACCAGGTGGACAGGAGAAATCACCGGAAGCTGACCCTTGGACATGCCTGGTTTGGTGCTTTTTTTTTTTGTAAAGTACAGGAGCTGTTTTCCCTTACCTTAGCAAGGTACTTTGCAATTATAGGCTGTTTAGTGCCTACTATTAATTTTTCCTTATTAACAAGGAGAGTTGAGTGCTTGTATCAGTTTAAGGCTTCCTAGTGCTTTCCAGCAGGTATTAGAGAAAGTGCTAGTCACAGGGATGCTTAAAGGTGAGATGAAAAAAAATGCACACTGCAGTGTGAACTAGAGAAATTAGATGTGAAAGTAGGTAACTTAAGTTTTACCTGTTTAAAAAGTTAAGCTTTAGGGGAGAGTTACTATTTTTAAAACAGCAAGATGGGTTGAAAGGGGTGGTCACTTTTGTATTCTGGTACTATGGAATACAGTAGGATGGCCAATAAATTTAAATAGTTGAAGGGGAGGGATTTCAAAAATGATGATTTTGTGATTACTCACACAAGCCAGTGAAAGTACAGAGGAAATTAGATATATGGTCAGATTAACATAAGAGGCAGCCAACTAGAAAGACAGTGGTATTTAACAAGACAACTGTAACTGGGTGGAAGGGCGGGGAAAAAAATTCTGCCTGACTCAGAAGAGAGAGAGCTGTTGTCTCTTTTGAAGTTTTAATATGCTGTTAAAGCAGAATGCAAGTAAAACACAAGGTAAAGAAAACAAACTACAGTATTCAAAATATAGAAAGGCAATAAAGTAATACAAAATACAAAAAATAAAAGCAAACTAAGCTTTCCTTCACAGCAAAGTGTAGCAGAGTCTGGATGAGCCTTTCTGGTAAAGCTATCACTAGAAATTGTGGCGGTATGCTTTGAGCTGTGAAATATCTTGGCTTAAATGACAGTGGTATATTCTGGGTTCATTTCCAGAAAACGAAGGTGAGTTATATGTCCAGTGTATTATTCAGCAAATGTACAGCTGTCATTAGTCTTTGCAAAGAAAGTCTCAACATTTCTGTTTCTCTGCAGTTTCTGAAGGGCTCATATGTGGGATAGGCATTGACTGCTTCACCCTGTAAACATGGAACAGAGTGCCGATCTAGAACAAACATGTTTTGGACATATTTTACCCTATTCTAGACTTCCCAGGATCAGGAGTGAATTAACACCATTGATGAATGGAATCAGCTATATTCTGTTTCAGAATGACTTCTCATTCACTAAACTGAATTTGTCTATGTACAGACAAGGATATTGAGGTGATTCAACTACCTGGAAGTTCATTCCATATCCCTTACAGGAATTGTTTTTGTGTATCAGGAATTTGTAGCATAAATTATAAAAATATATTTGGATGGCAATCAAAATCTAGTGTAACAAAGGGACTGACCTTTGCTACAGTGGTAAACATTGTTTCCTTACAGCAAATGTTTCTTCATTTTGGTTCCTGCTTGGGCTGCTAAGTGGACTTTGCATGGACGGTCTGTACCGGAGCTGGATTTTATCAGGGATTCCACGTGATTCTCAAAACTGTAAAACAATCAGAAAATGGTCTCATGGAAGCAGGAGAAATTAGAAACAAATGATTGTGCAACACTATGCAAATGCACATTTATTAATGTTCCAAAAAATAAGTAAATAAATCCAAAATACCTCTAATAGTAATGTTTTGCCTTTGCATTGCATTCCCAACAAGTACTGCAACTATGTTTCAATGTAATAGCAAGAACTTTAGTTTCTGCATCCCGAACATCAGCACAAGCAATAGTACCCCAATAACCCAAGGTCCAAACTCCAGGACTCAGTTTCAACCAAAAAGGAGCAGTACAAGCATGGATACCAATCATCAAGATAAGGTTGGCAAATTCAAGTTTTTCACCTGTGAAGTGATACTAAGTTTGATGCTGTTCATGAACTCTTATGCTTCTCTGCAACAAGGTGACCTCAGCGTTAGCATCTTTAGAGTTACAAGGAAACTTAGCACAAGAGTTACATGAGAGTGGAAGAGGGTTAGACTCTGCAAAAAATGAGTGTGTTTTGTTTCAATTGTAGGTTTGTATTGTCTGCGGTATTTTTGATAAGCTAGAATGATATTTAACTGCACTCACTATAGTGGCAGTTGTTATAAGCAAAAATATATGTATATTGTTTCGATATTTTACAAATATTGAATTAATGATGGATTTGAAAGTAGGTATTTATAGCTGGTGGCATGTGGAAGAACTGACGGGAGAAGCAACTTACTGTACAAAACTGGATGACTGCAGAGCAGGAAAAGAAGCAGAACACAGAGTTGCACAATTGTCATTCAGAATTGTCATTATCCTATACCCTCCACTAGGCAGTTTGGAATGCTTTTTAAACCAATTTGGCCGTAATTAAACAATTTTACTATAGAGTATGTACAAATGCTAGTGGCTAGGAGAGGAAAAAAATCCCTGTATAATCCTTTCCTTAATAAAAGTCCAACCATCATTGGAATTAAAAACTGGTGCCAAATTACCCAGTTCAATTAACCAATTTGGAAGATCGAAGCAGTAGAGATCATTAGCCTTTATAGAAGACATGCTTTTTGTTATGTAAAAACCAAGACAAGGTAGGTTCTTCCATGCAAAATGAAAGTCTTCTGTTTTAACAAAATGGGCAACACATGGCATTAACTGAGTCTTATCCTACAGGGAAACAATCTATGTTGCTAGGTCTCTCTGGATCTCATGGGCAGGAAACATTTCCAGATTCATCCTCATGGTGCTCCTTCATTGTGGTTAATTCTGTCAATGAGATCTTCTTTTCTAGACACAAAATTACCCTCCACAATAACGAAACACACTGACTGGGCTCCTGTCTGTCCACTTTTATATTACATTCGGTAGTTAATTAAACACAGCTGCTCTTACTATTACAGCCCAGTATCTCTCTATTCTTAAAGCAACAGGTACAAAATAAAGATGTTTATTAAAAAATATATATAGTACTGCTATATAAACATTATTTACACAATTATTCAAACATTGTTTTGGCAACTTCATCTTTTCTGTTTGTGGAAAACTGCCAAGTTATGCTATCTGCCTATACAACTTCACATGCATAGAGGTGCACGTTTATGCCCACATAATATATATATATATATATATATATATATATATATATATATATATATATATATATATATATATATATATATATATATATATATATATATATATATATATATATATATATATATATATATATAAATATATATGTGCGTGTGCATATGCATACATATATAAGCACTTGTGTATGTTTATATACACATTCATATGTATATTTATATACATATATGCATTTACATGTATATGTGCATATATACATATATGTGTATGTATGGGTTCACTTTACAATCCCGAAAAACTGAAATATCAAATTTCAGAATTTCGAGATCATAAAGCCGAAACCTTACAGTCCTGAAACCCCAGAAGTGCGAATTTTAAAATCACAAATACTACACTAACCATACACCACACACATACACACACCTTCCCCCAACACACAAACTCACAAACTTACACTACATACTGTGCCCCCCACACCCCCCTACTTAAATATACTAACTCCAAGGTCAGACTACATAGACAAACACATGAAAACACCACCACACACCTATATTTCCCTCTCAGACACACATCACAGTCACAACACACACTGACACACACTAAAGCTCATAACCAACACACTTACACAAAGATACTTACCTGAGCTTCTACCTATCCATTCACAAACTGCAACACCAGAAGCGCTACTTCAATATCTCCGAACTTCAGGATTTTGAAATTCTCGCTTCTGGTGTTTCAGTATTTAAAGCTTTCAGCTATATAATCTTGGGATTCTGAAATTCGATATTTCAGAATTTCGGGATTATAAAGTGTTCCCATGTGTGTGTGTGTGTGTGTGTGTGTGTGTGTGTGTGTGTGTGTGTGTGTGTGTGTGTGTGTGTGTGTGTATGTGTGTGTGTGTGTGTGTGTGTGTGTGTGTGTGTGTGTGTGTGTGTGTGTGTGTGTGTGTATATATATATATATATATATATATATATATATATATATATATATATATATATGTAATTGCATGTGGGTCTACCTCAGGTGATTGCATTCTAGCAACTTGTAACACACTGACTTATTTTCACTTGATAAAAAAAAGCAATTGCTTAAACTCCCACTTGATCTTAGTTTAGTGCTTAGATCTCCCAGCATGCAACCCTATGAATCTGTATAGCCCTACCAGAGCTCTAACTCTAATCCTAAAACTCACACACAGTGCCTAGCTTGGGTCCTCACTCCCTAACCCTAAATCTCCACTACCCCTCCCTAAACCTAAAATCCCTGGTTACTGTCTAAATCTAAACCTCTACTCCACCTCCCTAAAGTCACCTCCTGCTCTTTAAACCTAAAACTCCCCTACTACACTTTTACCGTAAACTTCTTTCATGCTCCCTAAACCTAAATCCCCATCCAATTGCTGCCCTAATTAACATTCTTATCCCTTCCCACCCCCTCCCCATGGCTGCTGCACTTACCTCACCTGACCTTGACTAATGTGTTGAGCTAAGGTGCGGTAGCTGCATGCCCACACTCATATTCAAGTTCAAACACGAGTGGAAGACTGTACAAGCAATACGATGCTCAAGACCTTAGCTTTGGGACAGTTTTCTTTGATCTCTTGGGATTTGAGTGCTTGGAATAGAGCCTGTATATGTATACATTTAAGGAGCACAATATCCTGGATCAAACATTGAAGAGAATACCTCACACCTACACTGTTGTAAGGAGTGACCTGAGTTGGGAAATGTATGTATTAATAGCTATTCAACACACAGCGCAGCATGTGTCCCTGCATTTTTATTTTTATTTTGCTTTTTGTATGCAAAGCACCTGTAGTGGACCCACATGCTTCTAGGTATTCACTGAATATACTGTATTTTATGCAGTTATGTGACTTGCTTTTTTATCTAATTTCAAAAATAGGAACACATACACACATGGGAAAATACAGAAAGTAATAACCATGTATCTGATGTACTGTGTATTTTATTGGAAGCTACTGAGTTGGCCCATATTCAAAACACTGCCTACATCCTTGTTTCATCCTCTGTAGAATCAACATTCCCCTTAATCTACAACATTTCTACTTTTTCCTAAAACCAAAGCTCACATGGACACTCAAAATGTATATGTGCATAGCTGCAAAACATACCCACTTAAGCAAACCACAAACCAAAACCTAAACTCAGATTTGACTGAAAAGTCTCAGCTCTCTGGCTTTCTCCTAGGAAACTAATTTGTTAATTTTAAAATTAATAAATTAAAATATTATAAGACAATTAGTCAGTTAGGAACACAGCATTACTTCCAAAATAGAAAATATTCTCTCTATTTAAACTTATTAAAACAACCTAAGAAAAATTATAATACACTAATAAAACACATGATAAGTGAAATGACACTCCAGAAAAGAATAAAAAAACTTGCAACTTGACAAGACAAGAAGAGTTAAAACTACCCAGGAGACTCTAGTCATAAAAATCTTACATTAACTATCTAAACCCTATTCAATAGATAATGTTTGCACTGAAATCAATGGGAAAATAGTAATTCAAAGCTTAAAAAGAAAACTGAGAAAGGAACACATGGAATATGCAAAGATATTCATACAATACATGACATTTTTCACAGTTAATATTAGGACACTCAGTTTCATATCTCATGACTTTAGAAGTTGTCGTGAAATGCATTCCCTAGGGTAGATATTTCAGGTCTCTCACTTCTCACTGCATTGTATTGTATACATAGTTAATGATGATCTTTGCTCCACCTAATAGTGACTATCAAAGCACACAGTATCACTTCTTAACCCTTGCTCTGCCTACTAATGCAATGGTCTGTAGGATTTCACTTTAAATATCTCCTGCTATCCAACCAGCCAGACTTTATGAAAACAATTGGAGTTAGCTTTTTAAAATGATTTCTGCAAAACGTTTTGTATTATTTAGCTAACAAAATTGCAGCAGATCTTATTGTGGAATTTTTTTTTCCAATATCATGATGCATGCTTGAATGTTTTACTACAATTGTGGATTAAGTTAGTAAATGTTATATGTCGTTATTTATTTTCTGCTTATGACCATTTGCACTGAGATTTCAAAAAGTTCCTCTGACCTCCTCTTATACCAACTATCTAAATCCTTCTACAGATGGTGTTTTAAAGCATTAGCTTTTCTACTCTGTCTTTAAGAAATGTCCTAAAAAGTCCTTTTCAAGTTTCTTGTGCCATGAGAATTTATGGATGGGTTAAAAGTACTCTGCAGGACTAGTTAACAATGGCAAATGCTTTATCCCTGTTATTGGGTCAACCCTGGTAATTTAGTATATACTGCTAATTAATGTGACACACTATACTGACATGTTTTCTCTTCAGTACTTAATCCCATTTAACTATTATTTCACCAAAGATACTAGTTCATGTCACTGGGGATGGGCATCATTGACCTCCTAATATAATAATCATTTTATTTTTCTGTACTGCTACCATAGTCTGTCCTTTTCCTCTAAATATTTTCAGTAGAAGGAATGCTCATCATTTGTCCAGAAGCAAGGGATTAACATTAAATGTGAAAATATCTCTTGGACAATTGGGAACAAACAATCTAACCAGTTTATTACTAGTGTTTTAGAAAATCAATTTTATTAAAAACAATCATGCACGTTGTGATAAAAAGACATATCTGGACTGATAGAATGGCAGAGGAGAGAAAATACAATGCAGAAATGAAGGCATTTAAAGTTCTTATAGTTTGTATATATAGTACAGAGCAGTTATTTTACTTTTATGCAGGAATTCATATGTTTGACGAAGAAGACATCAGCATTTTGCACAGAAAAATGTATAATTCTTGTTCTGGCACAATGTGAGTTTTTTGCCAGCCTTAGGGTCCTCTGCAGTACATGATCCCAATGTTCCTCTCCGCAGTTTCAGCTGTTTTGTGATAACAATATTATTCTCCTGGTCTTCTGGGAGCAGCCCTTGCATCATTAATCAAAGCCCTGTGCTGCTTACTATTACTAAAGTACGCATGCTGCATCATCGATCATAGAAGCAGCAAAGGGTGTGCTTTTGGTTTCTAAAGAGGAACTAGGGACAAAGCCAAAAAAAGCTTAATTATGAGGTGGTCATTGGTCCAACAGATGTACAAAACTAGTGTTCCCCTAGCATTTGTCTATAATTATCTGAAGCCTCTTTTAAATGGTTATTAAGCTTCAAAAATTAATTTTCTTGAACAAGATATCCCATCGTTTTTGTGCCTTTTATTTCGGTAATGCAATGTTTCACAGAAAAGCACTCAGTGTTTTAAATCACATGTTATTTGTTATTCTCAGCATGTGGCATGTGGCTATTTTTGCAAGAATATAGCCAGCTCAGTTCATTATGTAAAATTTTCTAACATACACAGATGATAACTGCTTAGGAATCATTTTATTGCAAAACCCATACCCATTACTGATAAATCTTAGCCTTGAGAATATAATACTATTTTCAATTGCAAAAAAAAAGGAAAAAGAAAAAAAAGGTAAAGTTTTATTCTCGTATTTGTAGTAAATCTGTTGTTTAAACATGGTAGTGACTTATTTCACCATCTATATATTATTATCACTTATTTTGCATAAATCTTTATCTTACATCATTTATGCTGTCTGTTACATGCTATGCTTGTGCAGTTTAATATATCAACAAAACAAATACACAGATAAATTCAAGTCACAATTGTCTCAATATTGGAAAAGCAGACTGGCTGACCTGATCATGCTATATTCATCTGGCTTAGGAATTGGAGCTTATAAGTGAAAGGAAGGAATCTGCCACTTAAAATCTGATGCACAATTTACCTGTTTGACTAAAATGATCATACAGGGGTGAGACAATGTAATAAGATATCTGTATGTTTCATTTTATAAATTAAATGTACTTTCATTCTTTAAATAATATCCACCAAACAACCCACTGTTTACCACACACCACTTTTATATCCACTCTTCGGTTAAATAGTGCACTCACCAAAGTATAACTACCACGATCAGCTATAACACTCAGCACCCCGAGTATCTCTACCAGTTAACAAAGTAATATAGAAAAACTAAAGAAAACTGGTTAAAATATAGGGCAACCAAGATAGGACAATTATTGAAAAAATGAGACTAGCAAGTAAAGTGGAAGATTGCAAACAACCCTTCTCTAATCTCAACAAAGCTGGAAAAGTTCAGCTACATAACCATACTTAGTTTAAAAGCCAAGAAATTTTAATGGTGCTTGTCACTGGAGTAATGCAAATATGTAATGACCACTTTTGAAAATGTTTCAGTAATGGGAATAATAGAATTACTAATAATAGGGACAGTAATGAAAAATGGAAAGTTGTTTTCAAATAAATCTCTGTTGGAGAAATACAGAAAATAAGTGGACAAAAAAATAAACTGTTTCTATACCAAAAGACTGTCAAATAAGGGCAACAAAGAATTACTGAAAGAAATGCTAAGCTGTTTTATTGGCTTGTTCAGTATTAAGTGAAGGTGTTGGATAATGGGTAAGGACAGGTAACTGATATTAATCTCAACTATAAATCATGGTGGACAGAAAATGCATTAACAGATAAAATCTCATTGTTATAGAAAGTAAAAACCTACAGAACAAAGTAATCACATGGTTAATCTACTACAATGAATAAGAAATCTAAATAACTACTATGGTGTGAAATTATGCAAGCACTGAAAATGGATACTCAATGCAGATGTAGACTTGGATTTCAACAGCATTTGAATGTTTGTTACACCAGACTGGTATATTTAACAAAAACACTTCTGATCTAAATATGCATGACTGCATGGACACAGCACCATTTAACCAAATAACACGGGAAGTTGAACTGGTTGGAAACATAGCAGATAAGTACATAACAGAAGGCAAGTCGGAGTGTTCTTTAATGGACCCCCATCTTTTTAGTACTTACACAGTCACAATAACAAAGATCAGGAATCCCATACATGCTGAAGATGCACTGGGTAAAATAATTACCATAGTAATATTAACAGTGGAAAATGACACGACTCTAGTATACATAATGATCTGCCTCCAACTGACCAGAATAAGCGACTTTGGTCAAAGGAAAAATATCAGTGGAGATATGAAATAGAATGCCATTTTTACTATAGAAAAAGAAAGTCTAATGAAAAGTGGACAATATGAAGATGTTGGGATTATGTTAAGCAATATTATGCCCTTTTTGAATTATTGGCAGCATCTATGTAACAGCCTAAAAAATTCTAGTACTTATTAAGATATATAACCACTAGAAAACAAGTGTTTGTCGGAACTTAAATTCTGCCATTCATCAAAGCTGAAGAATCTGAGGACTTGACTAGAAAGAATCCACAAGGGACAAATATGAACAGTAGAGATATTCAGCTTCTTTAGATTTACCAAATGATTCCACACATTAGGCCAATATGATTTGTATTACAGATGTAGAGGGGAGGTTTAAATAAAGCATGACAGTCATATTCATTGCTTAGGACTTGTAACAATGGACAAATGCATATTCATCTAAAAGAACATCTTGAAAATATAAACAGAGAAAAAATTAAGATTCAGGGATTACACTTTACCTCTTATAAAAATGATGTTAGGGTGTCACTTTTTCATCTCGCAGGGGCAGACTATTCCAGAAGTAGTGTAGGGTAGGCCTTGGGTAATAACTCTTTCTCATGAGCATGCTTTACTAATGATTTGGCGGAGATTGTATTCCTAGTTCTGGTATTAGTGGAGATATTTGACTCGCGCCAATACATAATATCAATGATGATGAGCCGCTAATGGTATGAAACTCAAGGCATGGATCATCCTGCAATTGCTTATAAGACAGTGAATACATGAGTGGTGCTTCCGACCTTCCTGGGTAGCTCTGGTCTTTAAAACAACAATATTCTTGGATATGAAGCACTCGGATTTTTCCAGTTGCTTGTTATTTCTAGAAAAGTGCATAGCAAAGGGGGCATTTTACTAAGTAATTAGTCTAATTAGGGCTGTGCACAGATGGATGGTAATTTATTTTGACCTGGAAGAGATGCTTTTAGATATTAGTTGCGTTAAATAATATGATTGTTGTTGCTACATGGTGGTAAAAGGATAGGGAATTATCAACCCAGGTTCTTTCACTACATTATCATTTTGGAACAGGATATTGGCTATAGTGTAACTGAGGGACACAAATGTTCACCAAATGTGATAAAAAAATTGTACACCTTTTGCATTTAATTTTAGCCCCCTTGCATAAACCAGTTGCTTACAACGATTATTTTTTGCTGTATTGAAGGAGTATCAGAGGGAGATTTGGCAATATCAACCAGTTTGTAGTCATCTGCAAACTTATCTAACAAAAGTTCAGGTCAGGACAGAAAATTATTGTCAACAAAGTGTGGTTAAGAGCATGCTTTTATTGTGACTGTATAATTCATACGGCATCATATATTTGGATTTATGCCAAGAATGTCCTTGTTTTTATTTGGGAAAGACCCAAAGGAGGTTCTGTGAATGAATATATGAACATTTATTAGATATTAAAAAACAGAACATAAACAATTTCTTGGCAAAGCATGTTTCGAAGTGTCCTGGACATCATTTTGCATTTATGAGTATTGACATGGTTAGGGAAAACCCTAAAGGGGGGCCATGGAAATTTTTACTTGAACAAAAAGAATTGAGATGGCAAATCAAATTGAATGCCTATAACTTCCTGGGCCTCAATGACAGTGTTTTGATTTGTAGCATTTTGAAACTTTGTTCTTACAAAGTATGATTAAAATGTATTTTTTAATAGATATTATCTTTTTTATTTGGATGTGTATGTATTTAAAATGTTGTGATGCTGGATATTTGATAGTATTGATTTTTTATGAATGAGAACACTGGTGATGTAGTATTTTCAAATTGGTTATTTGTAATCAGGTGACTTGTTTTGAGGGTATTTAATTTTTTTTTTATATTAGTTTTTGTTTCTGAAGAAGTCTATATTACAATCTTGACAAAAGCGCTCAGACTTATTAAACCTGTGTTTTATTGTTTGTTGAAGTGTGATTATATGTACTGGTTCTCAGTTCAGTGACTAAAAGGTCCCATTTCACAGCTTGAGATCCCAGTAATGAACCATGGCCATACCACTGGTTACCCTCATACTTTTCAAGATGTCCATGTCACCTTATCTATAAAGGTTCTGTCTTTTAGACTGCTGGCTATCCACTGCAACAATTATGGATCTAATTTTAAAGCATTTATCATACTAATGTTCCCAGCATGGATTATAGAGTCAAATGTTTTGTCAAACAAACTGTGTGAACAGAATGACTGCTGTATACAGCCTATGTGACTTTTTTGAAAAAAGTTAACTTAATTGAGTAGGCAGGCTTTCGTTTTGACAAAGCCAAACTAATGTGAGTCTTGTCTGATAAGATTTATTATATCAATGTTTATGACATCAGATATACTGCAATTCATGACTTTGTCAGTAGGACTAGTTGGGCTAATGGGTCTATAGTTTTTTATGTCTGTGCTTAGGCTATCCTTAGCTAAAATCAGATTAAACTATTTAACGTGGGGCTATACAAGGGTATCCATCCATCCACAACCCCCTCTCCCATTTTTGCACATCAGGTCAGGATGTCACTTCAGTGGTGAAGTACCAAGGGAAAGACTCAAGTAGACACAGGAAGGACATGGAGACTCCAAACAGAAAGAATCCCAGAAAGGGTATAACTAGGAAATAGCAAAAATACACAATAATCCCAAATATCCAAAGAAACACACAACACCAGACCAGAAAAAATGTAAAGTAAAGGAATACCTTGAAGGCGTAAGTCGAGGTACCGGAGACATCAGTAAAAAACTTTACATTGTTTCTGATGTGGTGTCATGCGTTTCTTTGGATATAACTAGGAAATAAAAAGGTATGAGGGAGCGATATTAATTGGCACATCACTATACTATGCCCATCGCCTAAACAAAAATGATTATTTCATTATGTATACCTCTTTAGGCAGGAACTGCATATAACAATGCAGACTGATTTTATTTGAGTCTAATGAAAGTTTTAATTTTCCAAATGACACAACACCGCCTGCACTATGTACAATGAGTGTTTGAACAAAATCACTGCTAGTTGAACTTCTATGTCATACTTCACCTTAACTCTTTTACTTAGCCTTTAGTTGTAACACAGAAAGAGTGGAAATGAATGCAGGTGTTACACTTGTTAACAGTTAAGATTTTCATCATAAGGTGACAATGTGTTATCACTAATTAGATATCCAAAGTGGCATTGAAGAAAACAACAAGTGTAATACAAATACACTCACTGAAGTATTACATAATATATATATATATATAATAAAAAAACAATATCCACTTGTTTACCAGGTAGGCCCACTGGATGCACAATCACTTTTCAGTGGGATCCTTAGAGCAGTTTCTGGTTAAGTAACTTGTTCGAGGTTATACCAGTAGGCAAATGACAATTGAGAGAATCAAACCCTGTACCACAGGAACAGTAGATCACAGCTTTAACTCTCTGTGCCACCTGCCAGTGATTAACAATGCTTATATCTTCTGCACTGCTTCTTTATTAACACGTAATTAACATGTGATGGTCTGTGTAGATGTCTTTCATCTTTCCAAATTCATGTACAATGCACCTTGTACTACATTATATTGAATTAGTACAGATTTAAAATAAGGCCAGTTATGCCAGAGTTACAAGATTACATTTATATAAACCTAAAGCAAGGCCCAGTTGTGCTACATACCTTATACAGCCTGTGCTTACTGAGAGCAAGACATTGGTATATCCACTGAATGCCAGAGTTTAAGGAACATGCCATAGGTAGTATCCTCACTGGTGTTTCACACCAGAGGTCAATTCCTTGTTGGTCAGATCTGACCACAAGTTAATCACCCTAGACATCCACACCCCGTCCCCACCCCCATTAGGGAAACCATCGTAAAATATTTCTCCAAAGCCAACTTCACGCTTCTTAAGACAGAAGTGGCAAACTTCATGACACCCATGCAGATGGACAATAGAGGTACGACTGCTGAATCCTACACAAATGCACTTTATAAGCACTTACATGAGTGCATGGATCATGCTATCCCTAACAGAACCAAGATGCTATTCTCCAAAAAAAGGAAGCCAATCTGGTGGTCTCCTACCATAAACAAACTCTACGACAGAAGAAAGAAACATTTGCAAAAAAGAGTAAAATCCCATGATTGGAGGAACTCCCTGGTCAGCCTCAGTAAGAAGCTGAGATCCCTCATAAAATCCTCCAAAGCTAGTTATGAAAACAAGATCACCACTGATTCTAAAGACAACCACAGAGCATGTTATAACTATGTCAAGAATCTCAATGGCAACACTCAGATCTGCTCTGAGTTACAGCACAATGGCACTAAATATACAGAACCAACTGATATTGCCAACATCCTGGCAGATAGGTTCAGTGCTAACTTTACCCCTCTTTCACCCCCTAAAGGGGCCATCTCTATACCAGAAGAATGCAAAGTTCCTGTAATCACGGCTGCACAGGTAAAAACCACATTCTCCAAAGCCAAGAACACAGCATCCATGGGACCTGACAACATCCCAGGCTGCATTCTACATGAACTACAGAAGGAACTGGCACCCCACCTAAGCACCATGTTCAATCATTGCCTCACCTCAGGCTTTGTGCCCACTGAATGGCACACAGTGACGGTTATCCCACTCCACAAAGGGGGAGCCACCACGGACCCCAGGAACTACTGCCCCATTAGCCTAACGAGCCTGGTCTGCAAGGCCATGGAATGTCTCATCATGGAACTAAATAAAGACATTGGTAATCTCCAAACTCTGAACCCCACCCAGTTCGTGTTTATAAAAGGCAGATCATGTCTCCTAAACCTGATAGACCTCTTTGAAGCAGTCACCAAAGCCGTAGACGAGGGTAATGTGGTTCTCACAGCCTATCTAGATCTTGTCAAGGATTTGACACCATCCCCCACTCTGAAATTATAAATAAACTCACTAAACTAGGTATAAATCCCTATGTCACAAGATGGGTTGCCAACTGGCTCACTGAGAGAACCCACACTGTGAAAGTAGCAGACTCCAAATCTGACTTCAGACCAGTGACAGGTGGAGTACCACAGGGTTCAGTCCTGGGTCCTCTCCTGTTTGGTATCTACTTTTCTGAAGTATAGGCTAACACAGAAGGTCTTTGGCTAATGAAGTTCGCAGATGACTGCAAACTAGGAGCCATAATCAAAACTCCTAACGATGTGGACATCCTACAAAAGGACCTCACTGAGACAGATGCCTGGTGTTAAAGCCATGGCCTCAAGCTCAATGCCAAAAAGTACATTGTCATCCCCTTTGGTAAAAACTCTGTACCCATGAGCTACCACATAGGTGGTAGTCTACTAACACCGAAAGTGTGATAAGAGACCTTGGGACACAAGTGGACAGTAGTTTCTCCTTTGATAATCACATTGGCACAGTTATTAGGAAATCCTTCTGTGTGGCACACCTCATCCCAAAAGGTTTCTCATCCAGGAAAAAAGAGGTTATTGTTCCCCTCTACTTTTCACTCATTAGACCCATTATAGAGTACAATGCCCCTTTTGGTATGTACCTCACAAGACATCTACAACTGGAAAGGCCACAGAAATACCTCACAAAGGGGATTACCAGCCTCAAACAGATGCCCTACGGAGACCATCTAAAAAAACTCCAGCTTTACTCCATCGCATATCGCCTACTCAGAGGCGATCTCTGCCTAACATGCAAAGCTATGTCAAACCCAGAGCTGTTGGATATGCTCCACTTAAAGAAATCGCAATCCCTCCAAGCTACATGGTCTAGGGACCTAAACCTTGTCACCACAATAAACAGAACATGCTGGAGGGATAGATTCCTGTCCCCGAGACTTCCCATACTCCTGAACAAACTACCTATCTATATCAAACAAAGCTCCTCATTAGTACTCTTCAAGAAAAATCTTGATGATTGGATGGGAAGTAGGTAATTCACCCTGGGATCATCTCTAGGGCTCTGCTCGACAGGGGCACAAGAAAATGATTTTCTTGGGAGGTGTAAGCCAGGGTACCTTTTTGGCTAGGCTTATATTGGCCCTAGGGCCAATAGCCTAGTACCTACCTATGAACCTACAAGATGCAATTATTTTTCATTTAGTCTTTAGCATAATATTCTTTACAATCCTTTATGAGTTAAACACTGGTAGGCTTTTGGCAAAGATGCCAACTTACCATTCATAACATGAGACAATCTGAAAATATCACCATTGGAAAAGCTATGAAGCTGGAGATAAATGTATCAATTAACACTATCACAGTATGTTGAGTTTGCATGAGTTTGCTGTTAGAGGATTTATACTGTGCTAGACTATTATGATTTGTTGAAGAAACAGGTTGGTTTAATTGACCATAAGGCCTTTTAGCCACTCAAGTCATAGCTGTAATGGTCTTTGCAGTTTCATTAGAAGCATTTGTGAATTCAAAGAAAGTATGTTCTTGTACATTCTTTATTTCTGATGTTAAATTACAGCCACAATTTTTTAAAATTTTGCCAAGATACCATATTTTGTAACACTAATTAATTATGTTTTTTTCATATAGGTAAAGGTGGGGGACGGGTGCTTAATATGCCTGCTGGTATATGGTTGGCTTTTTTTTTTTTTTTTTTGAATTTTGGTTGTTAATTTGTATCTAAATTGAGTATTGCTTTCTCTGACACACTGATATCAAGTTTTGTGTATTTATTTTTAGGTTTTAGGTTTAACTTTGGGTCCTGGTATAATTTAGGGTACCAATTGTTTTCTACTATGCATAAGTTCCTTTTGTATATTATTAAAGTTAGTTGTTAAAGTTAGTTGGTATACCTTTTGATCTAATTTAATGTTGCAATTAAATATTTCATGCTATCTTCATCATCATCATCGTCGTCAACTTTGTTTTCTCCATTTTACATGGGGTTGGAGTGTCACATGTCTTCTCTGCTATTTTATTGCTGTCGCTATAAACCTTTCAATAAAACATCAAGTGAATGAATGCAACAATACTTGTATTATTCATGTTTAGCTGTGTCTAGTATGGATGTTGTTCATATTTTTCTATTATCAATCATATTTCCAAGTGACTTACTTTATCACTGTTAATGTTAATGTTAGAAAAAATAAAGAAAACAGTCTGTCATAATATACCTTTTCCCCAAACCAATTAAATATGCAGAAATAACCTTGAAATAGTTAGTCTACATTTGGCATAGTTAGTAGAGATAGTGACTCTATATTTGACATGACTGTGTACTTCTCTTGCCCTTGGTAAACTAAGATAAACGAACTAAGAAATTGAGGTTATAGGGTGCTACTCAAAGGGCTAAATCTACAGTATGTGTATTTATTTGGTTATTCTTTACCACTCTGATACATTTAAGTAACTGAAACAACCCTGCCTTTGCTGGACCTTGTGTTAATCAGTTAAGCAAATTGTCAGTGTTGTCAATACATGGAAGAATGTCAGGAATGGGAATTTCATAGCAAACAAAACTCTATGCAGTAACAAATAAGGTATGTTTAACTATTTGTCTGCATAGGGCTAACCAACTAAGCCCCACAAGGATTGATTGTAACACTAGGTAAGTTGGGTATGCAGCTACATGTATGTCATGTCAGACATTCTATACAGGTAAAACAAGTAGACATTTACAAGAAAGAATTGGTGAACATTTCAGGGATATAAAAAATAAAAGCTGCATTAATGCCATTTATATAAGTTCTAATGACTGTCCAAATTTCAAGAAATGTTTGTTTTTTTTGGTTGATACGATTATATGCAATGGTAGGGGTGGTGACGTGGATACATTATTAGAAAATAAAAAGGTATTATGGCAGCTTAGGCTTAATGCAAATTCTAAACCGAGACTTATTGAAGTTATTTCTATTTCTCCAATATTAAAAATGCATTCTAATGTTATATAATTAATTTTTAAAACAACTCTTTAAAAATGTTTCTGTGTTTGTATATGTATTTAAATACCCGTTGATTAGTTTGTTTTAAAAAGATAAAAGTGTCTTTTTCTGGTAAACATTATTAGTGGTTGCTGTGATGTCACATTAGGGTGGGATATTTAAAAGTATTTGGAATTTTCTGTTAATGAAACTCTGAAGAAGCTTTGAGTTGTCTTGGTGAAAGTGCTTAGTTTGTTATTAAAGTGTTTGCCTGAAGTCTCAGCTATTTGTATTTACTCTAGTCATTTTTTTTGTTTTTGGTGCTTGTTGGTTTCTAAACAACTATATCTTTATTATCAGGGAATTACTAAAGTCTTTTTTAATTTAGTAACCTGTTAGAATGCCAATTTATGTGAACTATCTGTGGAAAATAAACAGATGTGCAGGCTATGCCATACACATGTACTCCACAAGCTATAAGCATTGCAAAAGCTCACAAAATGCTGCACATAATGTACAAAAAAGTAAGTAGGATGTCTGTCTAAAGCATGTATTTCTATAAAGATCAAAGAAGACAGGTGATCAGATGGCAATGTGGTACAGGTTAGAGTAGGAAATTCAAGGGAACCTGAAGTCATGGCTCAAGGACAGGGGGAAGAGAGTGATGGACAATGTTCAGTTCTTCTTTAGTAACAACAGCCATGTTGCTAATCCCATATGATATGTAGTTAAAGAGATGAAATCAGTTTGAATCATAAATGTTGTGCTTGGAATCAGGTGCACTGTATACTGATAATAATTAATAATGTAAGGAAGTATGTTCCAATGATCTGAATGAATTCAGAATGTTGGCATTAATTATGTAGACCAAGGAACAACTGCATGCTGAATGAGGATAATATAGATACTAAGACATCATAATAAATCCACAAGGTGCTGTGATCAATAGGGCTCAAAAGTCCCAAAAACAGGTGCAATAAGTTTTAATAAAACATAGATAAAAGGTTAAGCGCTTTCGTCAGACTTCATCAGAACCATGAATACAATAATCAGTCCATTTAAATACTAAAATACAAGTATCGTGATCACATAAAAATAATTTTTGAAAGGAAATTACCCTATTCATACATACATAGCGTTTTTCTTTAATACTGACATTATAGATGTATTATCATTTATCCCCGGCTCAGTTGTTGCGTTCAATCTTAATTGCCATTTGAGTTCACTCTCTTCGATTTTGTTCTCCCAGTACTCTCCCCTCACGTCTTTAATAATTCTTTCCAAAATGCCAAATGTAAAATTGCTACCTTGGCAAAGTTCTTTGATGTGTCTACACAAAGCATTGTTGTTATCACAATTTATCGCTTACATATGTTCATAAATGTGCTTCTGGAGGCTTCTGCTAGTTTTCCCCCACATAAAAAAGTTGGAAGTTTTACAAACGGTAATATAAACTATACCAACAGTACCACGATTCCCTGTACTTAGAAATACTGTCCGTGGGGGGTTCACCAATTACAATATTATTAACTTCACAAATATATTTACAGTAGTTACACATACCACATTTTTTCATTCCCCCTGTCTTGTTGTAGTCAGAATGACTTTTAATTGGATGTTCAAGAAGATTTTTCAAATTACTACCTGTTTTAAAAACAAATCTCGTTTTTTTTCCCCCGGGTGTTCAATAAGTTCTGTTACCCCTAAAAACGGTCCAATTTTTTGTCATGATGTCCTTTATGAGGTCACTCTTACCGTCAAATTGGATAAACATGGGATGGGAATAATTTTCATTAGTTTGGTCCCAGAACTTATCAATCCCACCACTAGAACTCAAAAGGGGGCTATATCTCGTACCTCAGTCCTGCAGGATTTTCTCCCCAGTTTCAAGAAGTGTCTTCAGATACCCTCTTTCTAAAAAACAAACTAATTAGGTTACCTAATTCTAGTTTAAACATTGTTAAATTGGAGCACATTCTGTCAGCTCTTACCATTTGGCCTTTTACTATGTTCTTTTTAACGTGTAGTGGGTGTTATCTGGTATAGTCCAAGTAACTATTTGAGAAAGTAGTCTTCCTGTATAGTTTGGAACCATATTTACCTTTTGCCTTAATTTTAAAAATAGTCACATCTATGTAGTCAACAGATTCATCTAATTAATTATGTAGAAATATAACTCTGAAAGAATTCATATTTTTCATCCTTGATTTCAAAATTGTTATATCTTGCACTGTAAATTAAATTAATACGTGAACCCCAGTGAGAAACTCATATCAAAACCTCCACTACAATTTTTTTATGCAGGTACTGAGACCACCTAGATCTAGATTTGGGCAAACATTTGTATTTATTTTACTTTTCTTCTATTAGTTAATATTTCGTTGGCTGAATGATTTGTCTTTTAAACAGCACCATCTATTATTGCTTTCTTTCTAGATTCTGCTCCAGTCTAAGCCCTTTGTTCTGTTATAGGAGTTTTCCTTTATTTTAATAATGCACCTAAATTTAGATCCCAGATTTCCAAACCAGCAAACTCCAACAAAAGAGTGACCAGGATCTGTGCCCAAGAAACTATATTAAAATGCATAAAATCTATCATAAAAAGATAGTACTCCCAAGACACCAAGGTTCAGAACCAGTCATATTTTTATATCTGTCATTAGATAGACATGAGTATAATCTTCAGACAGACTATGTATGACCATCAGGCCATCAAACAGAACTTATTGGTTTCCAATAAGATACATTTCAAATGTATTGCCTAAAGGGAAAACTGAGCACCTATGTGACATAGGCTTTTTTGGGCGACTTGCATTGACACTGGCACAGTATCCTGGACGTCTTGCCTTTGAGTCCCAAATTAGAGCTAATAAAATTGTTTTACTGATGTATAAAAGCTGTTGCATCTATATCCATATTTGATTCAAATCACAGACTACTTGTCTTCTCTGTCAAAACCACAAATACCTCCTAAACCAGCATCTCTGAGTTTAAGGACATAAAAAAAGGATGCTCTTAAAACTGCATGGAAGCTTTTGAAACTCATTTGCATCACCACTGCATTTGTACAGCCAAGGCTGCCACCTACACCTCAGAGTTTTACTTGCATTTACTGAGGTGTGTAGTCCAAGCAGTCACAATAGGATTAAATGTAATGGGAAACTTGAAAATAAACAATAAAATACCACACTGCAGAGGGTAAACGTAGAGTTGCCCAAATTAACAAAAACACAAGCACAAGTAATAAGTCCCAGAGCAGTCCACAAACCAGGCAAATAACGTAAAAATCCAAGCATATAAAATCAACACTGTTTATTCAGAATGCTAAGCGCTTTCATGAATAGCTTCATGAGACCATATAACAATGAAATGGTCACAAGTCATTTAAATGCATTATAACAACCAATCAAAACTCAGTACCCGATTTCATCATTTTAAAGTAAAACCGCACATTCATTCAAGTGCACACTTAAATCCATGTAGCTATCATTCAAGGACTTATAAATACTTCAGAACAACCATCCTGTACAAAAATGGCAACAACATATACATAAATAATGTGTAGTAATAAATAAGAAATAGTGAATATACCAAATCTGAACAAACACATTTATCAAAATTCATATAGATAAAAAGCCAACAGCTAAATAGACACAAAAATACATATATGACTACATGTAGCTGTTGTAAATAATTATATATATATATATATATATATATATATATATATATATATATATATATATATGTATATATATATATATATATATATATATATATATATATATATATATATATGTGTATGTGTATATAAAATATATGCAGTCATCATTGTATATAGTTAATATAAATATGAATAGAGCTAAATCATTCTATGTTCTAATCTACTTAATTCAGTTTTAAAATTACCTACACAAAAATATGGTCTAGCCAAAACACTAAAAATAAACCCATCAATATTGCCACTGTGCATCTCAACAAAATGAGAGGTCACAGGACTGTCCATATTGCCCTGTCTAATGCCCCCTAGATGTTCTAAAATATGTATTTTAACCTTCCTAGTAATTTGTCCCACATACCACAAGGGCCTGGCACAATCACATCCTAAAATGTACACAACCCCAGATGACAAACAATCAAATTTTTCAAAGGCCAAATATCTTTTTCCATTTCTTTTCTTTCCATGTAGGTTGCTGACCTTGATTTTCCTTCGTTATTGGAATTTGGTGTTTTTCTGCTTATATCCACTATGGCCATGTAGATACCTCTGTACAGACTGCACACCCACATCATTGGGTATAATGGTGAAGAGAGATTGCACGTCTAGAGTTACGAAGTAAAACTCAGACTCCAAAGATAATGAATTATTACATTAATATAAATTAACCAGGAATTGTTTTGTATCCCTCAGAATGTAAACATTATTGTCCAAGATGGATCTTAGCCATTTCTCCACAAAGAGGGAGAAAGGCTCAGTCACCCATCCCATCCCAGCAACAATGGGTCTCATGGGTGGGGGGGGGGTCTTCATCTTTGTTGATTTTGGCAATCACTGTATAGAGGGCAATACTGAAAAGTCATCTTTCAAGAATCTATATAGACCTATGTCTATCATATCACTCTTCAACAGATCCTTCAGCATAAAAGAGAGCCTTTCATGTTAACGATGTACCTTTTCTAAATCAATGCAGTAGTAAAATTGTTCAACACTTAAAATTCTATTCATACTCCCATATGTGCTCACATCTGTCCATAAGGACAATTGGGCCTCCTTTGTCTGCAGGTCTGATCATGATCGAATCATCGGTCTGTAAGCTTTTTAAGGCACATTGCTCTCTATAACTCAAGTTATACTTCATTCTATTATTCACTCTATGTGTGCATCTGCTATCATAGAATTTATATAAGTCAACCTCAACCATTTTGTTACATGCCCCAACCAATGGGTAGGGGTTCGGCATATACAGACTGGGTTTTCTAAACATGTTCAAATTATCATAAGCAACATTACCAAATTCAAGTTTGAGCATCACATTTCTACTGAAGCATCTAATAGATAACATAGTTTCAGTCATGTTACTACATTTAGATGGAATAAAAGTCAGTCCTTTGTTAAGAACAGTTAATTCATCAGCATTTAAAATGCACCTGGAAATATTCAGACTAGTGAGCTCCCACTTGGCTCCACAACTTTTTCAAGGACTGGATGGATTGTCCTTCCATTGATAATTTCCGTTTCTGCCTTCCCTGACTTTGAGATCTTGTTCTTATAGGCCCCTTATCTATATTTATAGGAAGTGGAAAATGGGGAAAAGCAGCTATGGTAGATGATGTGGGAGATATTGTTAATGTGTTGGTATTTGTGCTCATGGTAGTTTTAGGTCATACATCTACCAGATGTGTTGCCCCCTGTCCATCTATTGACAAATTATTGGCACAGTTTAAATTAGAATCTATAGCAGTATCAGCATGCTGGCTAAGGCTATTGCCACCCCTATAGTGCCTTTTTTAGGCAAAGTTCAAAGGACAAAACCACCACCGTAACAGGTACAAGCATGCAAAATCTGAAGGTAATGCTACTCAATGCTAGAAGTCTAAACCTCAAAATGCACTCTCTCGCGGCACTCCTAAAAATGGAGAGCATCGATATCTGTGCAGTAACTGAGACCTGGTTCAAGGCTCCAGAGAGCACACCTGCAATACCAGGCTATAACTCTTACCACACTTTTCGGCCACCAAGCCAGGACCGAAACACTAAAGGTGGAGGAGTGTCAATATTCACCAAGGATATTCACACTACCAGGCTAGTTGCCCAAAACAATGCGTCTGAAATTTTCCAGGTGCAACTAACACTAGGTAAGACTGCAATGCAAATTGTAGCTTGCTACAGATCCCCCACAGATCCCCCACCATATCCCAAGATTCTCACTACACCTTTCTAAACATACTGGAAAATATTAAGATAGAACCAAACACCATAATACTGGGTGATTTTAACTACCCTGCCATTAACTTGGAAAATTTTTCATGTACCAACACATTTGCCCAAAGGTTCTTGGAATTCATAAATTCCAATGCCCTGGATCAACTAATCCATAGTCCCACCAGGGGCTCCAATATCCTAGACCTGGTCATTACCAGCATGGAAAATCGATGCTCTACACCTATGGTCACTCCCTCGTTAGTCAGGTCTGACCATAAGCTAATCACTCTTAACATCCACATCCCACCCCCACCCCCCAGTAAGGAAACCTCCATAAAAAACTTCTCCAAAGCCAACTTCATGCTACTCAAGTCAGAAGTGACAAACTTCATGACACCCATGCAGACAAGAACTGAAAGTTCAACTGCTGAATCTTACACTAAGGCACTGTACGAGCACATCCACTCATGCATGAATCATGCCATCCCAAATAGAACCAAGATGCTCTCATCCAAAAAAAGGAAGCCGATCTGGTGGTCCCCTGCCATAAACAAACTTTACAACAAAAGGAAGAAACTGTTGCAGAAAAGAGGAAAATCCCAGGATGCAAAAAACTTCCTTACCAGCCTCAGTAAGAAACTGAGATCTCTCATAAAATCCTCCAAAGCTAGTTACGAAAATAAAATTGCCAAAGATTCCAAAGACAACCACAAGGCATTCTATAACTATGTCAAGAATCTAAATGGCAATGCTCAGATCTGGTCTGAGCTAAAACAGAATGGCATTAAATATACTGATCCCAAGGATATTGCCAATATCCTGGCAGATCGATTCAGTGCCATCTTCAACCCCCTCTCTCCCCCTAAATGGTCCCTCTCAATACCGGAAGATTGCCAAATTCCAGTAATAATGGCCACACAGGTAAAATATGCGCTCTCCAAAGTTAAGAATACAGCATCCATGGGACCAGATGACATCCCGGGCTGTGTACTACATGAACTACAATATGAGCTGGCACCTCACCTAAGTGTCATGTTTAATCATAGCCTCACCTCAGGTTTCGTGCCCACTAAATGGCGCAGAGCTACAGTTATCCCACTCCACAAGGGGGGATCGAAATTGGATACCGGAAACTACCATCCCTCAGTCTGACAAGCCTTATCTGCAAGGCCATGGAGCGTATCATCATGGAACTTATAAACAAAGACATTGGCAACCTTCAAACACTGGACACCACCCAGTTTGGGTTCGTGAAGGGCCGATCTTGTCTCCTGAACCTGATTGACTTCTTCAAATCAGTCACCAGAGCCATGGACAAGGGTAAGGTGGTCCACACAGCTTATCTAGAACTTGCCAAGGCCTTTGACACCATCCCCCACTCTGGAATCATAGATAAACTTACTAAGCTTAGCATTAATCCCTACGTCACCAAATGGGTTGCGAACTGGCTTACTGATAGAACCCACACTGTAAAAGTAGCCGACTCCAAATCCAGCTCCAGACAAGGGACAAGTGGAGTATCTCAGGGTTCAGTCCTGGGACCGCTCTTGTTTGGCATCTACTTCTCTGAAGTACAGGCCAACACTAAGGGACTATGGTTAACAAAGTTCGCAGATGACTGCAAACTGGGAGCCATTGTTGAATCCTCAAATGATGTGGATACTCTACAAAAGGGCCTTACAGAAACAGATGCTTGGTGCCAGAGCCATGAGCTCAAGCTCAATGCCAAGAAATGTATAGTTATCCCCTTTGGGTAAAAACATGTACCCATGAACTACCACATAGGTGGCAGTACACTAAACACTGAAAGTGTGATAAGAGACTTAGGGAAACAGGTGGACAGTGGTCTCACCTTCGATATCCACATCGCCACAACATTCAGGAAATCCTTCTATGTGGCACACCTCATCACTAAGGGCTTTTCATCCAGAAAAAAGGAGGTCATTGTCCCACTGTACTCATCCCTCATTAGACCCATTATAGAATACAATGCCCTGTTTGGTATGTACCTCTCAAGACATCTGCAACAACTGGAAAGGCTGCAGAAATACCTCACTAAAAGAATCACAGGCCTAAAGCAGATACCCTATGCTGACCGCCTTAAAAAACTCCAGCTATACTCTGTCGCATATCGTCTACTCAGAGGTGATCTCTGCTTAACATACAAGGCCATGTCAAACCCAGAGCTGTTGGACATGCTACACTTAAAGAAATCCAAATCCCTCAGAGCCACACACTCCATGGATCTAAACCTTGTCATCACAATAAACAAAACATGCTGGAAGGATAGGTTCCTGACCCAGAGACTCCCCAGACTCTGGAATAGATTGCCCATGCACGTCAAGTAAAGTGCCACTTTGGCCCTCTTCAAAAGGAACCTTGACAATTGGATGGGAGAAAGGAAATTCACCCCAGTCATCATGTCAGTCGCCCTGCTAGACTGGGGTCCAGGGAAGTAAATAGTGTGGGAAGAAATAGCCAGGGAATTGTTATGGCTAGGCTTGTATAGGCCCTAGGGCTGATAGCCTAGTACCAACCTATGAACCTATGAACCTATGAACCTATGGATATGCTAAGTGTACTAGATGAATCATGTATATCCATTGCCAAGGCCGACGTTTCCCCTTCCCTCAGTGAAGCATTGATAGCATCAACAATGGTATCACTAATAATATGATTAGTTCTTATATTTTTAGGCTCAACATTCCATCCTGGATGGACAGTCTCAACTCTGGGCCACGTGAAAACATGTCCTCTTTGGAAGTCTTGTGTGTCCCTAGTAATCTTTTCTTTCTTTTGCTGAAGCAATCTCATTTCAAACACCACAATTCCATCAAGCATTCCTTTCAATACATAATCTACTAATATGCTGGGAAACCTAGAATACAGTTTCAATTGTTCTTTCATGGAAGTTCTTAATAATGTCTCTTCTGTTTTAAAATAATCAATTAGCAATCTCATATACATCACGCTTACCTCTAAATTCAATTGTTGCCATCTTGCAAGTGAATTGGGATACTGAACGCCATATGTGGGCATTTTTAAGACTCTTAATCTCCTTGGTACACTTTTCCGACTTATACATACTTCAAAATGTTGTAGCTGTGTTTGTAATCGCTTCAGCTTCAAGAAATCTCTTTCCAAACTCTCGACCACTTGTTTCAGAGCTTCGGATTCAGCCACATCCACTACAATCCTTGCATCCTCGGATGTGACGTGGTGCGTCATCAAAGGATTAACTTCAGATTGATGCAGGCTAGAAGCCTGTCTGAAATACTCCTCACTGCCTATACAGACTACACTGCCTTCCAGATCTATAGTCTAAATCCACATCTATTGGATTTCCTTTAGCCATGTCCCTTTTTGGTGTGGAAAAGCAATAAATGAGTAACACAGCAAAACAATAAAATGCCACACCACAGAGGGTAAACATATAACTGCCCAAAATAACAAAAACACAAGCACAAGTAATAAGCCCCAGAGCAGTCCATGAATCAGGCAAATAACATAAAAATCCAAGTATGTAAAATCAATGCTGTTTATTCAGAATGGTAAGCACTTTTATGAATAGCTTAATCAGACACTATAACAATGAAATGGTCACAAGTCATTTAAATGCATTATAACAACCAATCAAAACTCAGTACCTGATTTCATCATTTTAAAGTAAAATCACACATTCATTCAGGCGCACACTTAAATCCATATAGCTATCATTCAAGGACTTATAAATACTTCAGAACAACCATCATGTACAAAAATGACAACAACAACAAAATATACATAAATAATGTGTAGTAATAAATAAGAAATAGTGAATATATCAAATTTGAAAAAATACATTTATCAAAATTCATATAGATAAAAAGCCAGCAGCTAAATACACACAAAAATACATATATGAATAGATATAGCTGTTGTAAATAATTATATATATATATATATATATATATATATATATATATATATATATATATATATATATATATATGCAATCATCATTGCCTATAGTTAATATAAATATGAATAGAGCTAAATCTCAAAAATTAATGTAGGTGTACAGTCTGTACAGAGGTATCTACATGGCCATAGTGAATATAACCATGAATGAATCAATCTTATATGTTTGTTCTTAGAAACCATATTAGAAAATAATGCCTTTACTTTTAATAACAACATCTATTTACAGCATGATGGTGTAGCTATGGGCACTTTGTGTGCCAATAGCTGTGCCAACATGTTCATGGCGATGTGGGAAGAAAAGATTCTTTTTAAAATGGAATCATACTCTAGGTATGTTACCTTTTATCAACGATTTGTCGATGATCTTTTTCTGTTGTGGGGAAGCACCAGTGAAGGTCTGAATAGATTCCTAACGGATTTGAATGAGAGGTATGACTATCTAAAGTTCACCATGAATTTTTCACAACTTAGAATAGAGTATTTGGATGTTTATGTAGAGAGACTTGAAAGTGGATTGACTAATATGGGTGTATATAGAAAAATGTGTTATAGGAACAGTCTACTACATAGAAGCTGTATGCACCCTGGATATACCTTTAAGAATGTAACTAAGGGAGAGGGGATGAGAGTGTCTAGATCAAATGCATCTGAAGCAGGTTTTCAGCAAGAGTTATATACTCTAAAAAATATGTTGTCTGCCAGAGATTACAGGCAGCAGGAGGTAGAAGATAATCTTGTTGATTTGAATAACCTTAGGCGAGATAGGGCAAGGCCGTACTTTTCATCGAGATCAGATGTAGATAGTCACCCTATAAAAATGCAACATATGAATAGTTTAAAGATACCTATGTTCTTCACTACAGATGTTAAACCCATCTCAGACATTATCAGGAGGAACTGGCATGTCCTGACTACAGACCCAGCTGTAAGGAGTATAGCTGGTGATCAACCCACATTCCTATTTAATAACAAGCATAATTTGAAAAGGCTATTATGCCACTCAAGAGAGAGTGGTAGAAGTATAAATGGAGTAATGGGCACACATCCCTGTGGCAACTGTTTGCACCTAGATACAACAGGGGCATTTATACACCCAGATACAGGTCAGATGCTTAGGTTTGAGGTCAGTGCCAATTGTAGAACACAAAATGTAGTCGACCTTGCTATATGTATGCTATGTGGGTCATTTTATGTTGGTAAGACCAACCGGTCACTTCGAGAGAGAGTGAGGGAGCATATATATAGCATTACGGTTAGGTCCACTAATAACGCTTTTATCTAAACATGTGATGACAGTTGGTGATGATCACTCTTTTAAGTTTATGGTTATAGATGAGGTGACTCCAACTATACGTGAAGGTGATATCAGGAATTTAACTGAAAGTAGGAAGGTAAGATGGATTTTGAATCTTAGAGCTGACAGAGGGATGGATTTAAATGAGAGGGCATCAATTAAACCTACACTGAAGCAGAGGAAGCATAGAATGACAGAATATATTTTTGAGATTTAGCTCTATTCATATTTATATTAACTATGTACAATGATGATTGCATATATTTATATATATATATATATATATATATATATATATATATATATATATATATATATATATAATTATTTACAGCAGCTATATGTATTAATATATGCATTTTTGTTTCTATTTAGCTGTTGGCTTTTTATCTATATGAATTTTGATAAATGTGTTTGTTCAAATTTGGTATATTCACTATTTCTTATTTATTACTACGCATTATTTATGTATATGTTGTTGTTATCGTTTTTGTATAGGATGGTTGTTCTGAAGTATTCATAAGTCCTTGAATAATAGCTACATGGATTTAAATGTGCACCTGAATGAATGTGTGATTTTATTTTAAAATGATGAAATCAGGTACTTAGTTTTGATTGGTTGTTATAATGCATTTAAATGGCTTGTGACCATTTCATTGTTATATGGTATGATGAGGCTATTCGTGAAAGTGCTTACCATTCTGAATAAACAATGTTGATTATATATGCTTGGATTTTTACGTTATTTGCCTGGTTTGTGGACTGCTCTTGGACTATATTGTTGGTTGTCTATCTATGCAAACAAACCCTACAATAAATGAAAAAAAGTTGCTAAATGCCTACAACAAATTACAATTGGAACACTCAAAGGACTTCAAGTAACATTTACCATTCTGAAGATAAAAGCCAAAAACAAACTCAGAATAGCTACAGAATCATTTAACTTTGGTATGAAGTTTAAAAACTTCACCTGACAATGCTCTGAGATAATCCAAAATGATAATAATTTAACCCAAAGAATATTGCCAATATATTTTTAGATAAATTTAGTGCTTGTTTCGGACCAGCAAATCATTGAAATTTCACAACTCCCCCAAGAAGTCACAAACATGGTTCAAGTTAAAACCGCCCTCGCCAAATGTGGTATGGCATAAGGCTGGAGCAGGCAAGACTTCTAAAGTCCTTAGATTGATCAGTCTTTTAGATTCTATCATGCTATGATCCCATATCCAGTCATTTCAAATGATAAATGTGAGTAGGTTATATTTAATACTACATGAGAGTGTAGACAAAAAGTTGCTTCATTTGACCTTCCAAACTTACTTGTACTTTTTTGACGTGTTCTATTAATAATCATACAGAGAAATCTGAGTCACTAATCATAACCACAATGCATGAATAAGAAATGGATTTCAACAACCTGATGTTATAATTGGCAACCTTATATTTTGTAATAGGTGGAGTTGCTTGGAAAACATCATGATAAGTCTAATAGGATGTCAAGTTTCTGTCAGAGTGTGGTGTTCATATGCTTGTTTTAAATAAATGCTATTATAACGTATTATTAAAATTGTAATCAAGTTATCATTCACTAAACATCCAGTAAGAAAATAATGTGCTATACTATCCCTTAAAATCTGGGTAAAACACAAACTGGCACAAATAAAGACTAGAAGTGAACCCCCCACCACAAACACACATACACACACACACACACACACACACACACACACACACACACACACACACACACACACACAAACACTGTAGCCTCCAAGTGCTGTTATAACAATTGTTCAGTCTAGCAATATTATCTGGAAAACACCTGCCATTGGATGGGTCACCTTCCTGTGAAGCTTTCACCTTTTAGTAAGCACACAGACTGCCAATATAGTGGAAGGTAAGAATCAAGCATTGATCATGTCACTTAGGTTCATAGGTTCATAGATTACTACTAGGCTAACTGCACTAGTGGCCATTTTAAGCCTAGCCAATTATCCTATTTAAGAATTAAACCCTGCACCTTGAGTTTGTAAGGCAAGTGCCTTAACCATTATGCCAAACCTAACCCCCCGGGGTTATTCAAACTGTAGTCTTACTGGGGTGTGCCTATGCCTAGCACCATCCATAACCATGTTGTCTGTATACATTTTTAACAAACACATCGTTCATAGCTGAAGACCTTCCAATCTTGAGTAGAAGAAACTTCTGTAATAAAAAGTTTCATTCTTTCCATGACATTTCACTTCAAACTTTGATTTCTTGGAAATTACTTGCTCACTGCTATTAGGATGAAAGCAAGGATTTCTTGTGGTTGATGTTGGCAGTTACTTCATTTTCTAATGCGTGTAACCTTGGAGCTTGTGTCAGGTTGTAGGATTACACCCCAATATGGGTGAGGAAGTTGGCGTACCCTCCTGTAAGAAAAACTGTTGCCAGTCAGTGACATTGCTTTTGAACAGTGTGAATGTGTTTTGAGCTCTCATGTTCGCTCAAATAAATTCCAGGAATCACATTCTGAGGTTTCATTTTGGAAAAGAAGTTTGAATATAAGCCTCACCCCTTCCAACTGTATTCCAAAGTGGTATGAAGACCCCAGTCACATGTAAAATGCACAAAACCAAAACCAGTGCTTTAAATGAGATGTTTAGGGGTGGAAATATTGAAAAGCAGACAGTATGGAAAGCAATGGGTTGTATTAATTTCAAAACACAGCAGGGATCCTTGTCACTTAACATCATTAAATGATTAACATTGGCTTGATGACCAAGTGATTCATTAGAAACTATTTGATAAGCAAAGACTAAATATATTTTGATAAAAACTTAAACTGCATTTTTATATGGGATTAAAATCCCTTGAAATCCTCAATGCATGGGGGTTGTGAGGGACCATATCCTCTTTTTGTTAACTGTAAATCTGCAACACCATGCAGAAAGACATGAACATTTAAATGTTTGGATTTTAAATGAAGCACTTTTCATACTCAGTCAACTTCAGTGAAATGAATAGTGAGAAGCAAAAGAATACATACTTCAGTACTCATTCACCATGGACTTGTGCATCATACTAGTTTCAATTGCTATGCATTAAAATACAAAAATGTATTGTTTCTAATTTTGTGTAATATCTGAGTTCATTGTTGATACCAGATTGTGGCTAAAACACACATCCGTATACTTGTACTCGCATTGTAAAAAAATAAAATATAAATACTTCTATACTTAGGATGTCAAAACAATAAGATAATCACTGCACCTTCTGCACAAGATTGTATTTGAGTCTGAGATTTAGTTATTGTATTTAGACAAAAAGATGCATGCAGCAAGCATACTTATATTCTCAGTGTGCAAGAAATGATAAAATGATTAAGAATTCGGCAAATACTTATCACATTCATATGCAGAAAAGATGAAAGCTAGAGAGATTTACATGAAATGCTCCCACTGATATACTGATATTTTTCTGTTGTAAACATGATCTGATAGAAAAAAAGGATGGACCCAAGCTAGACCTCCTAAGTTTAAAGAGACAGTCTCACTTTAGAGTACCATTAGTCTTCCCATATCTGAAGTACAACTTGCCACTACAGATAGGTACAATATAAAAATGTGCCTGTTGTCTAGTGATGTCACTATGTTCATTTCACTGTCTTTGAGAAACTCTGATCTGGTAACGCTCTAAAAAGATGGAGTACTGAGGGAACATTAAGCTATTGACATGCCCCATCAGAATGGTTCTGTCTTCATTCTAGTGGTCTCCACACTTGCATGGGATGTAATGCTGTTGAATAAATATTGCTAAAATCATACTGAAATTGAGGAAAGTTGGTAATGATTTAGTGCTGTCATCCATGGGAGAGGGTTGATGATTACTCTGTTGATCTACATCAGAAATGGGTAAAAGTCTTTTCATTGGAAAGTACATCAGTGAGGCTCAAGCGTCTTGCAATTCTCTGAGCTGGTGGTTGGAGATTTACTTTTGTACTATGCTGATGAAGCAGTTGAATTGTACATGGATGTGGTCTGTGATGACATTCCTTGATTGCAGGTCAAAAATAAAGATAAGGAGGAGCATTTGGATGTACAACCTGTTAATGAATCCAGAAATGTTTCACTTCATCAGAGGAACTTTACTTGGAATCTGAGGTCTCTTGTATATATCAATATGAAGCAAGTGAAGGGAAAGGGTCCAGAAAATTAGCAAAACTATTTGTAACAATCTATAGAAGTAAGATATTAAATGGCATGAGAGACAGGCCCCCACAAAAAAGATAACAAAACTCAAACTCTTCGATTCTGATGACTCAAGGAACAATAACTACACGAGCTAATAGAAAAATCAAAAACAGAGTAGATGTATAGAAAAATGGAAGTACAAGAGGAGTAAACCAAATGCATACACCTTTTCTTACAAACAAGAGCTGAACTGGATGATGGATGATTGAAGGAGTCAGCATCTTAGTTTTTAAATGTAAAGGTTAATGGGGGCATTGTGGAATGAGCAAGCTGTAAAATCATTATCTGAAATGTGCTTTTTGACCTTACCTGCAGCCATGACTGAAACTGCCAGAGTCATGAGCATTTGATAGACATGTTGAGCATATCTGGGACCAAGAAAATGGAAAATCCTGCTATGAATGTTTCAACAAATTATGAGATTGATAACTGAGGTTCCTGGACTGATGATATAAGAAAATCTAATGGATCCTTGAAATCTGGATACTGATCCATTAGTGGGAGTAACTTTTATATTACCTTAAAAAGTGCACCAACACACACACACACACACACACACACACACGCACACACACACACACACACACACGCACACACGCGCACACACACACACACACACACACACACACACACACACACACACACAAAATATGTATCTATACACCCATACACCAACAAACATACATGCACACACACGTATGTCTACAGCTGATACAATTTAATGCAGAAATGTTTAACAGTGTATATTAATATGCTATTTCTTAACAATAACATTTGAATACTATGGTCCAGATGTCACATATATTTTCAAACTGATTTGAGCAAGTGAACTAATACAAGTGAATGCATACTATATGTTGAACAAAACAGATTGCAAAATTTATTTAGTTAATGTTGGTAGGGAAGAATGCAAATGTTTATTTTTTTTTCTTTTATTACAGAGGGAAAACAAGTTTCTACTGATTAAGATTAAGAATGGGTATGCTAGGGGTTTCAGCAACTTATCTAGCTCACAGTTAAATTCAAAATGTTTACTGAAATGTTTAATGCTATTGTCATAGCCATAGTTAATAAAGTAGCTGCAGGAAAGTATGGGTCAGTTCACTACTGATTAAAATGAGTAAGGCATTATTGTAGGTTAGAGTGATGAAATGTGTTATTATTTCAAAGTGACATAAGTAATTTTCTTTTTTCCAAAATTCTGTTTTACTTTAAAATTATAACACATAAATAACTAGATACATTTTACATTTTCAACTTAAACAAATGTTTATAATTAATCACACATTATTCAATCACGTCTGTTCAGTACAATCTTCCATCTTACATAGCTGACAATTACTTACATTTCTCTGATTACATTTTCAGTTTTATCCAATATTTTAGACTAGGTGCTTTATTTTTGATTCCTATAAAATTAGCATGTATTTTTCTTTTGGCAAGATTGATGAATTCAGAAATGTTGGAGAAGATTTTTTTCAGTTCATGGTAGCAACTTTCCTTGAGATAGCCAAAAGTGCCCATGCATTTCGGAACTGGAATATTAGTTACCAGAGGAAGAATCTGAAATAATCCATTTGTCAGATCATAATGCCTTAGAAGTATTAAGTTTCTTTCTAGAATGTTGCATTCTTCTCATATTTACACAAACTATGGTACCAATCAGTGTTTAGTATTCTCTTACATCTCCAGCAAACTTCTTTAGTGTTAACATATTTACAAATCATATGCATGCTCAAAATTCCGTGTAAATATTTCCATGAAAATACTTTCCAATAAATAGATTTTATTGTTGATGGCACCAGCTTTACTATCATTTATTTCTTACTGTCATCATCTGCATGTTTAAAGTCATATTGATTAATAAAATTCCAGGGTATATTGTCTGTTTAGATTTAATTATAGCATTAATTTGCATACTCTTGAAACTGTTGAGTTTACATCTTTATTATCTCTAATAAAGAATGAAAAACAAAAAAATAATTTTTGATAATTATCTTTCTCAGTAGCTCACATAATTTTTCCCCAAATGTTTAATCTAATGCTATCAGTATCCAGTCTGTACATTCAACTTCACATGTATCTAAACATAATGTTATCTGTTGGCAAGCTACTGGATACATCTAAGCAATTAAGTCAATAAATTAGACTACTGCATTTAATTCTAACATATTATTCTTAATAGTACTGTCAATAAATCCAGGATTATAAACTACTAGAACAATTGAGGAAAAAAAAACATTAGTGATTCTGGAATGTTTGTAGATATAATTTCATTTGTTTAATATAATATGAATATAATTCTAGTTAAACTATTAATACAAACATTAAAATATTTTAGAATCCATAACATTGTATTATTGATAATGCCTAACAAATGGAGAGATGCTTTTAGTGAGGAAGTCATGTAAATCGCTGCATGTAGTAGTTTGCATTGCATATTATAATGATTATTTAACCAACATTAAATGGTTTTAAACCCAGAAGCTTGAGAGTTTGCCACAAAGTCAGGAAACCCAACTCTGCCATTATTCCATGAACAAAAATATTTTGGCTACACTGTTCTATGTCTCATTGGATGCCAAAGAAAATGTAACATTAATTTGTTTACATCTTTTACTGTTTTATATGATTGAATAATATATAATATTTTGAGGGTTAGAAACCTTACTGATATGCAAGTTGATAAGATGAAATTTAAATAATTATGCACTTAATCGTTTCCCTGTTTTGGTAGTGTTCATTTTTGGAAGGTAAATTCTGTTGTAACAATTACAGAACCTCTCCAATGTTGCGATAATTCAATGGAAGTTTGTTCTATAATGCTGAAGTGAAAGATGCTTACATTTATCATTGCTGCTTTGAACTGAAAACACCACAAAGAGCAAAACCAAAACTCCAGTCCAAAGAAACAAGTGACAGAAGCCCTCTAGAAGGCATCCCGTTACTTTATTGTATTTCAAGGAGGATAAAAACACCATTTAAAACAAAGAATGTTTGTAAAAATAAATCTCATTGAAAATTCATTGAGCAATTTTGGACGTTGATGGGACTTCATCAGAATCATTACTGCTTTAAGTTATATGTAGGTGATCCAAATTTAACTGGGGTTTCTCTCTATTTTTCAGGTTATACAACAGTTACATGGAACTCTAAGTCACATACATATTAATGTGAAACCAAAGTAACGTAAATTAAAGTTTTAAATATATTTGTCACAGTCAGGCTGCTTAACACAGCACTAAATAATGAGAATTCAGTACTGCAAGTTTAAGCTATATTGAAATAATAGTGTGTGTGTGTGTGTGTGTGTGTGTGTGTGTGTGTGTGTGTGTGTGTGTGTGTGTGTGTGTGTGTGTGGTCTTCTCCAACAACAGACATGCTGATTATATCATGGTATTACTTGAGGATGTTTGTGGGATTTTGGGTAATATGAATAGTTCTTCATACTCTGTAGAAGGGACACCTCTGGCACATTAGACAAAAGAGTCACTGTTGGTTGTGGTTGTGGTTAGTTGGTGAAAATAGAGTAGAGACAGGACTTCCATGTGGGAATGTGGTGAAAGTATTTAGTTTTGAGTGTGTTTTCCACTACCAAGGAAATTTAAAAAAGAGGAATTGAAGGATAATATGATTAGTATGGTAGATAGGTGGTCAGCAAAGGTGATTTCTTTATGGGTACTATAGATGGTCAAGGTTAGAGTACTGATGAGCATTTAGGCATAGTGCTATAAGACCTCAGAAGACAGTGATTCAGGAGATATGATTAGTTTGTAATAAGTATATTGCGAAGGTTAACACTGATGTAATCATTATGAGATGAAGATTGCAAAAACTGAGTTGCCTGAGTAATGCAAGATTTTATGCTGTATTCAATGTCAATTAACATGGTACAATCATAGGAGGATGTTAGTATTTGATCATTGGAGTTGGAGGGGTACAAACATGATGTAAGTAATGATGGTCTAAAATGGTATAGATAAAGAGGCAGTTAGAAGAGTGAGTAAGAGGGTAAGATAATGTGGATAAGGTAAATCTATCCATCCACAATCCCTTTTTCCCATTTTTGCACATGGGGTCAGTGTCATTTCAACAGTGTCAATCATCTATAGCCAAAGTAAGTGAGACATACAAAATCCATGGGTGTATATGTATGTGTGTGCATGTGTGTGTGTGTGTGTGTGTGTGTGTGTGTGTGTGTGTGTGTGTGTGTGTGTGTGTGTGTGTGTGTGTGTAATCACGTATGAAAGCATGTTTTTTCCTCTATATCTGCTTAGTACAGTAAAGAAAATAAGCATGTATCGCTGACAGAAGGTAAACTGGAGTTTGATCATTCAGTGATATCCAGTTATTTGCTATAAAAGTACAAAAATACTTTAAATTTATCATCTGTTAAAATTATGAATTTTGTGGTAACATACTCTACCTTCCAAATGAAATGATCTTCTGAGGCTTTGAAAATGGGTAGTCATTCATATGGAATTACCACCATAGTTTGGAAATATGAGGATATTTTTAACAGATGTATGTTTCAAAAATGTTGAATGAGAGCTGTGTTACACTTTAGAGGAAGTTATCTGCAGTTATACCCATTTAAAAAACTGGAAGTGAAAACATTGAAAGTTATAGACTGATCAATTTTCTTTCAATATTTATGAAGACATTGTTTTAATTCGGATAAAAATTAGCATTGTGTGTTGCATTTTAGGGGAAATTAGCTAGCATAATTATACTCTGTGCAAGTTCTGTCATAGAAGCTCCATTTCTTATTACTCTTATGTAACTATCATTACAGATTTTGAATAATCAGTTAATGTGGCAATTCCATAATGTAAAGATTTACTGAGTGCCTTTGATAGATCAGTTGTTAACAGTTATATTATATCTTGGATTAAAAGTTCTTAACAGAAAGAGCATTATGTTTGCTCTTGAAAGATGAATTTTCAAACCCATGTAGAATAATGTTGGATTCTCCAATGGTCAGTGTTAGGACTCGTATTAATTTCATTTTATATCTAAAGTTGGTAGTGAGAATAAACACTGGGTTTCACATTTTATGAATGAATGCAGAGAAGCAGATGTGGCTTCAGTAAATTGAGATATGAATTTGCAAAATTACCTGGATGGCAATTGTATGGCTAAGTAATATCAAAATTGAAATCAATGTTAATAAAAGTATAGTACTGCATTTTAGTAAAGCTACTGAAGAATTCCAACATGCTCTTGATAGAAATAACATTAGGGATAGTTTTACATTATAAAGATGTCTGCAACTCCATTGAATCTAATTTTTCATTTTATCAAAATGAAAGTGATATCTGAAAGAATTTTTTTGGAATCTTAAAAATCATGTACTAGTCTAGCTATTAGACAAACATCTGTATTTCCTTCAATTAATCCACTGATTACAAAGTCCATTTATGTTTCTGTACTGCAGATGTTTAGCTACAGTCAGTCAGAGATATTACACAAAGAACATTGTCTGTATATGAATAGCCTTTGAAGACCAGCATGGTATACCATTAAGTGTGGGTTAAAAGGTAATCTCATAGGGATGGACAACATCATTCAAGATGTAATTCAGAGAGCTTTTATACTATATATATCACCTACAAGTGACACATAAATCTATTAACACAGATCCTATGATTATATAAGTAAGTGGCCAGGTAATTTGAAATCTGATTTTTTTAAAACCCAACTCAGCAATTTTATTTTATAAATTGATTCTGTATTTGACAAATGTGTCTATACTGATATAATTTAAAGTGAACCAGAATACTTTATGTTAATCAAAAATTCAACTTTCTGGTTCAAGTTATGAGTTTTCAGTCACCTGTCATAAGGACTTAAGCCCCGACCTTCAGCCTGTAAGCACTGAGTGTACTTGTGTCCACTGACTGGAATAGGAGTCTGAGATTTCTATTCTGCTCCTTACATTAATCCTAGAAATAGAAAGCATGGCTGATGAGTAGGACATAAATTATGAAAGATTTTTTTGATTATTACACAATACCTTAACACTGTCTTAAACTTTAAACTAGAGACATCTATGCCCAAGTAAACAACATAGTACAAAATACTGATAAATATTCCTCATGTACTAAGATAATACTTAACATTAAGCAGTATAACAGACCAGACAAATTAAAGAATATGAAATATTTATATTGATCTTAAGACAACGTTCCTTAAATATCTGCACATTATTTCAAGTAATTGCTCAGAAATAAATAAAAAATATGATACAAGGAAAAGAACATCAAATTACTGCTAAATGTTCACTTAATGGATCTCCAAAGTTAAGACTTTTTTAAGTTGTACTCAGATCTACATGTTTCAGTGAACCTAATTGTATAAAAGCTCTTCAAACACATACATTACTTTTTAGGGAGTAGTAATAATAAAAGTACATTCAAAAGCAAATGAGAAACTTACACCATAGCTTAAATGAACTGTTATACTTACGACTGGCATCTCAAAACAAAACTACATCATCTAATAAAATAACTTTTGTGCTTGTTAACAGATTTAAACTTCAACCAATACAGGCTAGAAAGATAAAAAAGCAAAAATAAATTACTCAACTATTTGCAGATATGAAAGATTTAGCTAAGATTGTAATTACAATGGATATGGTATGTTGCTTTGAGTACCAATATTCTGCAAGTCAATTTTGTTCAATTTCTTCAATTAAAAGAGTAAAATTGCAGCTATAGTGAAATGGGAGCATTGCTTGCTTTGTGAGGTTTCTGAGAGATATACATTTTTGTGTAATGTTAGAGGAGGGATTGTTTTTCCATGCCTGTCATCGATCATATCAATTTCAAAGAGGATTTCAATTCACCAAGTAGACAATCCTCTTTTTTGTCTAGAGAAGGAAGAAATTAAAATAAAGAATGTGTCCTGCAGGGAAAAGAGTGCATAGTCAAGAGCTTCTGTAGCAAGATTTGGGTTGTTTAGGTTTAATATGAAAGACCAGTCTATGCTGGAGAGGAGTTCTTCCAAGTTTTTTTGATGTTTGAGTGTGCTAGACTTGAATGACATTAATTAATTATCCTTGAACATGTTGACTTTGGAGTAGTCCTGCAGTTCTCCTGTCTGAACCACATGCAACAGTAACACTGGCACAAGACAAAAGGTATATGTGTACACCTGGGCAATAGTAAGATAGAAGGCACTCATGCAAAATATATCTGGCAGTCAGTGAAGAGGATTAAGGCCCTTGGCTATTAATAAGCTGCTTCCTTTACTGAAAGCTATAGGGCTTGGTTTCTTTTGCCAGTCGTGTGACTCTGAGAAAGTCACATGACCAGACAGTACTCTAAAGTATGCCTAAGTATGTCAATATGTAGTAAGCTCTTTTCCCTACATTAATGGCCTCAAGTTTATAGTTAGGCATGAATACAGTTGTAACACAGAAGGGTTAGTGTATGTGCTGAGATGTGGATGTAACAAGTTTTACATAGGGGAAACTTATAGGAGTTTTAGGGTCCGGTTGCAGAAACATATTAGGGACATAAAAAATAAAAAGTCAGAGAGTCCCCATGGGAGTAATTTTTTTATAGCATACAACTCTAACCCTGATTCTCTTAGGGGTTGTGATTTGGAAAAATTGCAAGTTGGCATAGTTGAATGTGTGCCTTTATAAAACAAACTCTTAAAAAAGAAACCCTGCTGATTTTAAAGTATGGTACTTTTGAGCCTCAGGGACTCAACAAAGAATGTAATTGGAAGTATGTGATTTCAATTGTATGCTTAATTGATTAATTGTTTTGTACAATATGCTGTTTATAAGCAAACAGTGTTTTGTAGTGTTTTTACTCTTGGAAGACTGCGCAAGCCAAGGTGCTAAGTGTTTCATTTAATTTGATTACTTCTTGGATCGGTGGTCTTTGTGATATTTTATTTTTTTGTTTTTCTAAGTTGTATTTGCTATTTGTATGGCCACTGATTCTGCAAATAATGTGCCATGTCCCTTTAGGGATGATACTATTGTTGACAGTCAAAGGACTATTCAGCAGTTTGTTTTACAACTAAATTAGAGAGGCTGTAGAAATCTAGAAGCAGTTGGTAGTTCTAATGTGCCTGAGACTGGTAATTTGGCTACTCTTAAAGTGGATGTTCAGGGTCCGGCTATGGCTACTGCTTGGGAGCACTTTATGGGGGAACAAGAACATAATTTTGTGAACCCTTTTCAAACTTTGAGCTACTCTACTGTGACTGCTTTATTGGCAGAGACTGTAAATCTGAGGGAGAAGCTAGAGAATCTGTTGCAGAAGGAGGCTAGTACACATATTAAAATTCTTTGCCTTCAGCGGTATGTACAGCTGAATATTACCCCGAGAGGTCTGCGAGCATACAAAGCACCTACAACCCCCTTTGAGGAGGGGAATGCTGAGGATATGGCCTTTCGAAAGAGATGGGTACAGACAGCTCACCAGTGCTCCACTGAATGGGTACGCATCCTAATTGAGAGGGATGAGTTAAAGAAGCGAAGGCTTAAAGAAGAAATCAGAATGGTGAGTGTTGGACTTGATAAACTTTTAACATCTGTTAAACTGACTAGTATGCTGGATGAAATTAATGGCAGACTTGTGGACTTTGAAGAATTACTAGTAGAGTGTAAAAGCTATAAAATTAACAGAAACAATAAAGATTACAGTCTTGATAAAGCGTTTTTTTGGAAAAGAAAAAATAGCAGATCTTTTTCATCTAGAAGCAGAAGCAGTAATGGCAGTAATGATGTTAGTTGGGGTAAAACTGCCTCTGCTTCTTCCTCAGTTTCTTTTGTTGCTTCTGAAGTGGGAGATGTGACTGCTGAAGCTGAGGGGAGTGTGGAACAGTTACCAGCTTTGGCTAAAGCACAAAATCCGAAAGACATGCAGAACCGTTTTCGGAGTCCCAGTTCTGTTAGAACAGACTTTAACAACAGAAAACAGGGCCGCAATGAATGGGGCCAGCAAAAGAACTATAACAAGAAGGGAGAGTAAAACAAGAAAAAACGTTGGTACTAACGTAGTTTGTGATCATTTACATGTGTTAAATTTGTCCAAACATGAAATTTCTGATGTGGTTATGTTTGTATTATGTCTTGGTCTCAAATTGGCATCAACTGCCTTATCGAGATTACATGTACTTAAAAGTGAAATATTTTCTTTTAGTAGAAAACTGCATTTAATGTACTACTTTAAACAAGAGGGAGGGGTTGTGTTAAATGACTGTTATGAAAGTAGTGATGAGGATTCTTTTCTTTAATGCCTGTCATCTCAGGAAGATTTGTTTGAGAATGATTTTAATGCCTATTGCCAACTGAATATTGATGCTATCTCTATTAAAAGCTCTTTTATTCCACCTTTTCTAAATAACACCCTGCAAGGATTTATTGCTACTCTTAATTTTGAGGTTGAAAAAATGTACTGGTCCTGTATAGAGAATAAGTCTAACATTTGATTTAATTTAACTAAGCAGCAATGGCAGCCCTATTAGAATTTGGTAATGATAGAAGATGGGTGGTTAAACCATCTGACAAGGGCAACCAGATAGTAATCATACACTTCACACAATACTTAGAGATGGGTTATAAACATTTGAATATGCAGTACCAACTTTTGTTAGACAGAGGCCTAAGGTTGGTGTATTTCACCTATAAGGATGTGGAAAAGAAGTTTGGAGTGGAAAACTGCTCAATGGCAGTTTTTTACTGCCTACCCAAAACACATAAAGGTTTAACTAACCTTAGTGGCCGACCTATAGTGTCTGCACAGAGGTATTTTTTGAAGAATATAAGTGTGTTGTTATATGAACATCTTAAGAAATATGTTATGAGTACAGTCTCTTATACCAGGGACAGCCAGGACTTCTTGAACAAAATAAAGGGTAAAGTTTGGAATATGGACATGTTTTGGCTTTGTTTGGATGTCAAAAGTCTATATACTAATATTAAGCATGAAATAGGGATTCAGGCCTTGTTCCGTTTTGGGGGGGACTCTTCCATGTCTCATTTTTTGATAGATTTAGTTATGTTCTGTTTAAAAAATATTTTTTTTATGTTTAATAGAGACATTTTCCAGCAGTTACAGGGCACTGCCATGGGGGCAGCTTTCGCCCCCATGTATGCCAATTTAGTCATGGCTAAACTTGAAGATGACTTTATTTATAGACATGATTTTTTTAGATCAAAAGTTATTTTAGATTTTAGATTTATTGACAATTTTATTTTTTTATGTCAAGGAAGCCAGACAGAGGCCCTTGGGTTTGTTGGGTCTATATCAGAACATCGAAGTTTTAAAATTTTCAATGTTCTAATATCGACCCATTTTGAGCAAACGCTGAAAATAGCGAAGCTGCAGAACACCAAATTCTTTCCTAGGGAAAGAATTCAGTTGGCCGGTTCTGTGGCTTTGCTATTTTCAGCACTGTGGTGGAAATTTACGGGTCGGGTTCAGGTAAGTGTGTGATTGTGTGGTTGTTAGGATTGGGGTGCGGTATAGGTGAGTTAGGGTTAGGGTGCGGGTTAGGTGAGTTGGAGTTAGGGCATGGGCTAGGTGAATTAGGGTTAGGGGCAGGAAAAGTGAGTTAGGGTTAGGGTGCGGGTTAGGTGAGTGTGCGATAGTGACGGACCTTAGGGTTAGGGTTTGGGTTAAGGTAAGTGGATAGATAGTAATGTATGTATAGTTTAGTGTAGGGTTAGTTGTAGGATTATAAGTGTATGTGTGTATATTGATGTTTTTTAGGTGTCCTTGTGTTGTGTGTATGTGTTTCAGAATAGCAAATGTTTTCCCAAGGAAAAAATTTGCTGTTCTGAATGTTCGATGTTATGTGGTTTAGATATTTTAGGTTCGATGAAATAGTGTTCGCTATTTTTATCTTTCGATAACGTGATATAAATGCAGTTTGTTAATGACCTACAATCTAATACTATGGGCTTAAGCTTTGATGGTATACAGCTTGGCCCACAAGTGAATTTTTTGGATATAAGCTTAGATGGATTTACTACTAGTCTCCATAGAAAATTTGAACATAGAAAGTATTTTTATATGGGAACATTTGTCACCCCAAGCATTTGGTCAATGTACTGCCTTATAATGAATTCTTACGAAGTCATAGGCTATGTAGCCTTGATATAAGCTTTGACTTAGAGACAGCTGAAGCAGAAAAAATCTTTATTAAAAAGGCTATGATGTCCAGCTGGTCAGGGAAGCTAAACAAAAAATTATGGACATGAGGTATTCTGTTAACTCTCAGGGAGATTCTCATTATGTCCCTGCTAGTGGAAAATATAATGTTTGTATTGGTGGAAATAAATCCACCAATACAGCTGTAAATAATGGAGAGCAGAAGAAGGTTTTCTTATTGACAACTTATAATGTTATAACTGAGGAAATAGTTAAAAAAGCACGCAGCTTGTGGCCAATGCTCCTAAGGGATAAAACTCTGAACTCTATACTACCTGATTTTGTGAGTATTGCATATAAAAGAGCTAGGAATGTGTCTGATATTCTGGTACATAACCAATTTTGTTTACCAGATGTTAATGTCAGACAGATCTTAAACATAAATAAAAGCACTGTTCCATGTAATGGCTGTTCCATCTGTCAATATGTAGTAAGCTCTTTTCCCTACATTAATGGCATCACGTTTACAGTTAGGCATGAATACAGTTGTAACATGGAGGGATTAGTGTATGTGCTGAGATGTGGATGTAACAAGTTTTACATGGGGGAAACTTATAGGAGTTTTACGGTCCGGTTGCAGAAACATATTAGGGACATAAAAAATAAAAAATCAGAGAGCCCCCATGGGAGTAATTTTTTGATAGCACACAACTCTAACCCTGATTCTCTTAGGGGTTGTGTTGTGGAAAAATTGCAAGTTGGCACAGGTGAATGTGTGTCTTTAAAAAACAAACTCTTAAAAAAAGAAACCCTGCTGATTTTAAAGTATGGTAATTTGGAGGGACTCAAGAAAGAATGTAGTTGGAAGTATGTGATTTGAATTGTATGCTTAATTGATTAATTGTTTTGTGCAATATGCTGTATATAAGCAAACTGTTTTGTAGTGTTTCTACTATTGGAAGGCTGTGCAAGCCGAGGCGCTAAGTGTTTCATTAAATTCGCTTACTTCTTGGATCGGTGGTCTTGGTGGTATTTTATTTTTTTGTTTTTTTTAAGTTGTATTTGCTATTTGTATGGCCACTGATCCTGCAAATAATGTGCCATGTCCCTTTAGGGATGATACTATTGTTGGCAATCAAAGGATTAGTCAGCAGTTTGTTTTGCAACTAAATGAGAGTGGCTCTAGAAATCTAAAAGCAGTTGGTACTTCTAATGTGCCTGGGACTGGAAATTTGGCTACTCTTGAAACGGCTGTTCAGGGTCCGGCTATGGCTACTGCTTGGGAGTGCTTTACGGGGGAACGAGAATGTCATTTTGTGAACCCTTTTCAAACTTTGAGCTCTTCTACTATGACTGCTTTATCCGCAGAGGCTGTAAATCTGAGGGAGAAGCTGGAGAATCTATTGCAGAAGGAGGCTAGTACACATATTAACATCCTTTGCCTTCAGTGGTATGTACAGCTGAATATTACCCCGAGAGGTCTGCGAGCATACAAAACACCTACAACTCCCTTTGAGGAGGGGAATGCTGAGGATATGGCCTTTCGAAAAAGATGGGTGCAGGCAGGCATCGGTGGTCTTGGTGGTATTTTATTATTTTATTTTTTTGTTTTTTGTTTTTTTAAGTTGTATTTGCTACTCATGCAAAATATGTCTGGCAGTAAGTGTAGAGGATTAAGGCCCTTGGCTATTAATAAGCTGCTTCCTTTACTGAAAGCTATAGGGCATGGATTCTTTTGCCAATCGTGTTACTCAGAGAAAGTCACATGACCAGACAGTACTCTAAAGTATGCCTCTTACCACATGATTTATAAGTAAAATATTTATTTTATTTCTCTTATTGGGTACAACCTCACTGCATCAGTACAAAGCCATATCAGCCAAGTCAGATTCCACTTTTACTTTTATTTTCAAATCCTTCTTCTTCATAGGCTCCATATCTCTGTCCACATTGACACTAACAGATATACAGCATTCTGCTATAATTTCTGTCAGTGTTAGAGACAGAATTAGTATCTCAAGGTATGAAAGCACTGTGGGTATGCTCATATTAGACTTCAGTGTTACAATAGTGAATTTCAGATTGTATATGTGTGTGTGGGGGGAGGTGTGCATGTGTATGTGAGTTTAGACAAATGACACCGCTATGGAGGAGTTGTAGGATATAAGATGTGCAGTTTGGTTTTTAATAATTTTCTTCTCATTTCTACACTTCTGACACTGTGAAATGACCTAAATAGTTAAGTCACTAAATTTTGTGTTTGTATATTTTAATGTATAAAATTATTCCCACAGAAGTGCTTTTGTGACATTAGAACAGGAAGACAATAAGAGAGCCTGTGGAAAATTAAAGTAGCTTAAGATACAAAAATTGAGAAAAATGCAATTCAGATAGAAAATATAATATCCTCATACTTTATATATTTAATGTAATCAAAATAAGGATATTATATGTAATTTAAGGCAGAGATGTTTTACCATGTGCTTGTTTTCAAAACACATTTTTTCAATTATTTATGATTTGTTGCTACTAGTGACTCTTTCTCCACCCAATATTTAGTTTTAAATCAACTGACAAATGTAAAAGCCATTGACAGTGATTAAGTGCATGCTTGCATGAAAACCAAAACTCTGGGCTTCTACTTGACATGATGTAACCAAGTACCAGAACTATTACTTATTATAAGATAAATGATGGGTGTGGGGAAGCATTGAATCTTGAAAACATACAGTACAACACATACTGTGTCTGCTATCATCTATATATATATATATATATATATATATATATATATATATATATATATATATCACACACACACACACACATATATATGTGTGTGTGTGTGTGTGTATGTGTGTGTGTGTGTGTGTGTGTGTGTGTGTGTGTGTGTGTGTGTGTGTATGCATATCAGCCCTTTTCCATTCCCATATACCTTATCTACTGAGGCCCATGTATCTACTCAGGCCTATCCTATCATGACTTTGCTTTCAGAACTTTTGTAAAAAGTCTGTTTCAGGCTCTAACACTCAGACTGTATTTCACATACTTTCTGTATGTATTATTAGAACCTGGCTGTGAGTTCCAGTGTCTGCCTATACAATATTTCTGAAATAGGACATTTTCTATATCAACGCATGGCCCTTGTATACAGTGCTACATATTATGTATCATGAATCCTTAAGACATTACTACATTTAAAGGACTGAAGATTACAGCACTGATGTTACAGAATTGTGTATTTATTTTCATTTGTTGATTAAGTCTAACTGGATGTGATACCCTTTTTCAATGGAGGCTCAGGGAGAAAAGGACCATTGATACAATATATATATATATATATATATATATATATATATATATATATATAAAATACAAGATACAATACAGGTTATCACAGGAAAATTATACATTGGTGTCATCTTTGACAGTACAATGTTAGAAAATGATACACAGAAGCATATAGAATTGGTTCACATTACAAGAAAGCAAACTGAATATGCATATACTTCACACTAATGCAATCACAATATTATGCTGAAACAGATCATGCTATATACAAGCATTTTTAGTGTAGCATCTGTAAACAAGGACATGCATGAGTAAACAGATAAATATGTTCAAAGTGGAAGTTAGATGAGTTATTCAGGTTGCATCAGGGTTAGAATAGTAAGTAGAAAATGTTAAGTCTAACAATTTTAGTTGTGGACTGTAGAATCAGGAAGTGTCAGTAAAATTGTAGAGATATAGCAGTCCTTACAAGAGACTTGCACTATATATTTTATTCACAAGTGAATTTTTACTGCTTACTACTAATGAAAAAAAATATTGTGGTGCTTAGATATCAACCCAACAGATAGACAGAAAATGGTGTATTGGATAGTTGCAGTAGAGAAGGTCAAAGTTAATAAACTATCCTTCTTGTTTCCAGTAACAGAGACATTAAAGCCATCTAGATTCTTCAATATTCTGGTCTGTTTATAGGACTATGAAGTGTATCAGACCATTCATAACACTTTTTTGTCACTAATGAATGATCATCAACAGAGTTCTACTGACGAACTGTCTTGATTACCATGAGAAGGCTGTTAGAGAAATTGTTACCATTTTCTGATCGTGAAAGGAAAAGAAATCCCAAAGTCCTCAGCCATGCATGATTGGCATCCTCATTTGATTTTAATAATTCTCTTAAATTCACAGCAATCCAGACCCAACATGTTGATTTTAATGATATAAATTTGTACCAATCTAATATCCTTTCTTTCACTTTCTCCTTCTGCTGTCTTAGTTTATTTATTTTATTAATGTATTGACATGAAACAATTTTTCTGCTCCCCACAGATGGTTTCAAATGTACTGTGCTGTATAACATCAATTAAGGAATTTGGTATATAAAGTTTCTATTTTCTTTTAATGAATTCCTTTTCATATGATATAGCAAACTCACAGCAGTTGGTCAGTTTTGCAGTTGTGATGTCCATCTTATGGTAACATTAAATATAAATATCAGAATTCATCTTTAGTCCTTTTTGCTTTAGTGTGGTTTTATTAAATACATTTTAATTTCTTCTGGTTCATGTAAATAGCCAAATTTTTCTCTCACAAATTAACTGCAAGAATTATTCAGCTTTTAACAATGAGCAATGTTTTGTACATTTTAAAAACATGGATTAATTCTTCTTTCTCCCTTATATAACATGCTCTAATGCTTTTGTAGATTCTCCAGTCCTTTTAAAAGTATTTTCAGTTGAAGCACCTGGGCAGCCCTGCTTAGCAACTAACTAGGACATGTGAAGAGCCTTTTGTAGGTTAGTTAACAAAGTCTATGAGTGACAGCAGCCACTCAGACAAGTTGGTTGAGAGTGACATCAATATTCATAATTCAAAGGATTAAAGGGATTAACTAAAGGCATCAAAATGTATAATATAGCTCTAAAAACTAACCAGGGTTCTTTAGTAGCTGCTACAGCATTTTGAAATTTGGCAAACAGATGCTCAGCCTTTCAAACTGAATTGGATATAAGTGAATATTTACTGTATAATAAAATGAAAACACATTACAAAAGCCTTAGGCATTATGATTTTGGATCATAACTGCCTTTAAACATAATATTGCACTATTTTCACAAAACTGTGTGCAAATTTTTCAAAAGGAACTACTAAATATTTAAAAAAGGCATATTGATGGTCATATTTTACAGCAAGCAATAGACAGTGAATTTCCTAGATAATAGCCTTTAAGCATAATATAAAGCATCCTTACAACTGCCAACATTCATGACATTGTGCAGTACATTTTATAGTAAAATGAACAAGATAATGAACACATTAATGCCTGATAAATTAAATTTCTGTGAAATATAGAACTATTAAAAAATTTGTTCAACAACAAATTGTGTGGAAGCGCTTTTGATTATCTGCATCTGTTTAACGAAATATATTGAGTCTGTTAGTATGTGTATTTAGTGCAAAAATGACAATGTGCTAGTTTCCATAGTTTGGTCACAGATAAACCTAGACATAGTTCTTCAAATCCTTATGTACACCTTGATAAGTCCAAGCTGGATGTGGTTCTAAGTGACTGAGTTCAACTTACTGATGTTAAATTTCCATGCTTTTGTTTGTCCTCACCAACATTTCCCCACAAACTACATGACATATCAATGATGTTGCAGCCATTTATTTATTGAATTTAAAACTTTATCATTCAAGAATTCAAAATCTGTCATTTATTAAAATATGACACTTTATTCTGTATAATTTTATATTTTTATCAGTCCAGTAATACATAACACTGAATAGTACACTATCTCTTTCATCCACAGGTTTAGTTGACTGAGTGGTATGACATATGGTCCTACCAGTGCTGCCTGACCTTCCAGCTGAGTGTTATACCCACCGTACCTCCTTAGCAAACTGGCCACTGACCATGTGTATTCCAGGTGAGTGGTATACCCACCATACCTCTTTAGCAAACTAGCCACTGATCATGTGCAGCCAGGTGAGTGGTATACCCACTGTACCTCCTTGGCAAACTAGCTAATAGCCATATGCAGTGTTGTTAACTTATTGTCATATTCTGTATTTTGGATTAATTCAAGAAAGGAATGGGAAAGGGTGTACAGTGATTGCTCACAAGGCTGCCTGATAAACATCCAATTCCTTCCACTTTCCTGGCCTTTTTTATAATTTGTTTATACATATCAAAACTATAATTCATTTTTGAAATAATGAAATATCCTTTTCAATACATTCCATTTTCAGAAAACCAGATAGACTCTGTTAGTGAGATCCCACTGCTCAATTACTCCAGAACTCACTTGAGGTGCAGCCAAAGCACCTTTAATATTAGAATTTTTTGTGCCTTCTCAAAGGCCAAGGGTTTGAGAACCTCACACCTAATTAAACAGGGAACAACAGCAAAACAAATAACTAGTAATCCAGGCATTACATGAAGAGTGGTCAAATCCTTAAAATTAGCATCTAGTAGTTGATGATAAGATACTTTACCTAAATGATTCCCACTTATATGCACCATAAGAATCTTTCTCTGATCCACTTCAAGAATCACCTTAAACAAAATTGGCAATAATAGATCCCAAATCATTCCAGAAATCCTTTCCAATTTATTTGATAAGAGTATGGGTCCAGTCCTAGGTTTAAACTGCCTTTCAACATTTTTGGTCTGCTAATATTGAAATTCCTTAAAATTGGGACACGTAAACAACCTAAAAGGAAAAAAAAATAAAGACTCAATCAAGATCAAACTGCTAAACAACCAATGAAAATATTTCTAGTAAGCACAAGATGACCATCTTCCCTCCCTCTTAGTCATCTGTACAGACAGACCTTGATAGCTAAGTCTGAGGCATACCCCATAGTCAAGGGAGCCCGCAGGATTTTTTTCAGGGGGGTGCAAACCCATAGCCCTGCCCATGCAGCCCTACCCCCTCCACCCACGAAGCCCCACCTCCTCTGCCCATGCACCCCACCCACCCACACAGCCATTCCAGTGTCCCATTACTTGGCTATTTCTCCCCATTTGTCATAGACACTGTTCAAATTTCTCAGTGTGCATACTGTTTTATGCTTTACTTCTACAATGATTGAATATATTTGGATTTAATTTACAACTTTTATTTCAGATTTTATAGCACAGTCTGATAGACATTTACTAAACCTAAACAAAGCAATAGTTTTACAATGAAAACAGACTTAGCATTAAAACTTTAGCTTTGAAACCCCCATTCACTGAAACAGCACTGAATCCCACATTCAAAGAAAATGCATCTGGCCAGTGGCATGGTAAGTTTACCTTTGGGCTGTTTTCAAATCATAGGCTCCTTGCACACATTTTTAGAACCATGCAAAAGTTCTTTGATTCACCTTCCTGACTGTATTAATTATACTATATAATAATTGAATTATATCCCTTGTATAATACAGCACCACTTGTTAGAGTGTATTTTAATTTTATAGTTCTGAACATTTTTCCTTTAAGCAATGAAACAAATAATATGAACCAATAAGGACAACCAGAACATTTCAACCCTAAAGGGCCACTCAAACTTCTGTCATACAATCCACCAATATCAATCAATATGCAGAATCTCTGCAGAAGTAAAAGTCACCTGAATAATTCCACATTAAACAGATCTGAAACCAATGAAGAGGTTGTTGCTAGAAAACTTTATATTTCATTGTTTCATTTACAAATTCCCTGCCTGTTGCTCTTGAAGAATAAATTGCCTATTTTACAGTAAAAGAAATGGTAAGCTGGTATATTGCAATAGGGAATGGGAGGCAAGCAGAAAAATAGGTTCATAGTTATTAGGTGTCTCATCCAAAGGAGGACATACTAAGGACTGCAGTACCATACCCCCTTAAAATACAAATGTACATGCTATAGGAATAGAACCTACAGCCCTTTGCATCAAGATGCAAACATGCTTTAAAATTCTATACCACAGTAATGATACCATTTGCTAAACAAAACAGTTGCACATTTTAAGCAGACTTAGCATGAGCAGCAGCAACCTTTGCTTCCCTTGAAGCTCACAATTTCTTGAAAATACACTTGAAAATAAATTTCACCTGCTAAATCTAACTAGGGCATTTCTCTCTCTCTCTGACTCTCTGTCTGTCTCTCTCACACACACACAGACAGACTTGTGCAAGAAATCTGGACAAAGCCTAAAATAAACAGGGACAGATTATAAATATTGCTTTCATGAACTTATAAAATTGCTAGAATAACAGGATTTGTGTTGGTATGCATTTTTCTAAAGGATATGATGCCTAAAACTATTTAGCAACTTCAATCCTTTCAAAAATCTGGACATTCTGCAAAGACCTGGACAGCTGAGGAGTATGCTACCTCCCTTAGAGATTTTGTCAAACTGTCCTCCTTTCCTGTGTGTTTGCATTCAAATACTTTTACAATTTTTATACTGAATTTTATAGCTACATGAATTAGAAAATAACCAATTTCCTTTTCAGAGCCTAAGCTAAAAAGTTCACTCCTTACAAGTACTCCTTCCCCTAGAAAACATCTATATATGTCACATTTCATGTTTTTTCACTGGACATAATTGCTAAAAAGGGACAGGCATTCATTATACAACTGAGAACACTTGGATAAAAACTACATAGAACCTGGGAGTTAATGCAGAGTCCACAGCTAAAAACTTAATTAGAGACCCAAGCGCTGTGAGTCAGCAATGCTGTTCACTGCACCCTTGTGCCAGTGCTCAGTTGCTGTAACAGACATCCTGTCCAGACCACCACAGTCAGTCAATCAGTCAGATACTGTGTACACTGCTGATGTTTGTGATGAAAAGTGAAAGAAAATATGGCTAACTTGCTACTTTTAGATACACTACAATTCCTTCTCCACACAGTCCTTTTCATCAAAGGCAACGTCAAGAAACCTCAGTTGCAACCACTTTATTCTTTATTGATTGTGCACACCTCTTATCTCTGTTTTACAAAAGCCACAATAAAGTATGCCAGCTAGCTTTACACAAATGCACTCACTAGTTCTGCAAACTGAGAATATTAATTTGAACGAGTGACAGCAATGTCATAGGATCAGAGGATTTAGTGTGTCTCATCCATTCATTCAGGTTCCTCTTGAACACTGTCATAGAAGTGCTCTGTTTCACATGAATTAGTAGCCTGTTCTCAGTGGGAGATAAATCTGTCTTATTTCAGTCACAGGCCATATTTAAGAACCTGGAATGAGTAGCCTTAGACCCATTTGATTTATAGATTTGCTCTGTAGGCATATGAAATCTATACTCTAAAGAGTATAGTGACAGGGATTTTAGTCAGTCTGTGTAAGGCACATTCTAGAGGCCCTTGATCTTCTTTGTTAAAAACCTCTGAGGTCATTTGCATTTGCTAGCAGCCAGGAGAAAGATAAAAAATAATGGGGGGACAAATGGCCAAATATCAGGGACTGATAGTGCCTTTATTTATTTAGCATGTTGCTAGAATAACAAGTTTTACATTATCATGCTTTTTCTGAAAGCTATAAAGTCTAAAACTTTAACTCCTTAGTCACTTGCCAGAAGAAAAGTTACCAGCAACAGTCAGCAAACCAGATATCAGGATAAATCCTAGTCTTTTTACAAAATTACGGACAACTGAGAGTATCTACACCCCATCATTTTAAATTTGTTTTGAACATTTTTCCAGTAAGCAATGAAACAAAATGCATGAACCAATAATGAGAATACTGCCCAGTTCAGAATATTTCCATCATAAAAGTCCACTCAAACTTCTACAATCCACCAGTATCAGTAAATATGCACAATCTCTGCTGTAAAAGTCATCTAAATAATTCCACATTAAAGAGATCTGCAAGATCTGTAACTAATGAAGAGGTTGCTGCTAGCAAACAATTTAATATTTCATTGTTTCATCCACAAATAAAGTGCCTGTTGCCCTTGAGAAATAAATTGCCTATGTTACATTAAAAAAATTATAAGGTAGTGATATAATGGATGGCAGACTGAACAGGTTCATAGTTACTAGATATCTTTGCCAAAGATGACATTCACGACAGCAGCATCCACCAATTCCACCAGTATAACACAGTACAGTATCAGTCCATCTAACCTGTTGTGCTACTAACACAAACAGACTTAAGGTTGTGGGTTCTCTACTCATAACAAAACCTTGTCTCACACACACACACTTACTTCAAAATAAAACATTGTCACTTCAAAATAAAACCATATTCCTGTAAAGTACTGTATGTAGCTGGCTGTAAAATACTGCAATTCAAATTAAACCACACACAATTCAAAACCTTGTTATTGTAAAGTGCTGTAGCTGGCTATAAATACTGCAATTCAAAACCGTGTCCCTGTGAAATAAATGTTGCTGGCTATAAATACTGCAATTCAAAATAAAACCAAACACACTTTTTCAAAACCTTGTTCCTGTAAAGTACCAAAATAAAACGTTGTTCTGTAGTAGTAATTCAAAATAAAATGCTCTAAATATTGCAAATCAATTTCAAATGGCAATTGCTTGAGCTTCTAAGTAAAGGACTGGTTAGCTGAAATATTTATTCAAATTGCCAATCAATAAGCTAAAATCCTTATTTAAATGCTGTGCAGCTAAAAAACAGAATGCTGACTTGCTTCTCACAGTAGAAGTCTATTATAGCAGCAAAGTCTGACTCCTGACCATCTACTATTTTGCCTGGCCGCTGTATTTCCAGTAGTCCTCAATCTAAAACTCAGCTGTCCAATGACTGGCATTACCCATTCGTGCAATCAGTAAACATAAATATCACATACATCGTGGTGTGTATACTTTCCACATACTTATGAAGAAATTAACCATTGCCATCTGCAGCAAGCCACAAGCTTTAAACGGACTGCTGTCATGGAAAACCCCAGGACAGAAATCTATCAGCTATGCCTTAAACCTCTCAATGCCCCTGCCTGATCTGACTGACTGAATTATGAGCACTGATGCAACAAATAAATGTCGAAAAGGGGTCTTAGTAGACTGCTTATAAAAAAAAAAATATATATATATATATATATATATATATATATATATATATATATATATATATATATACATATATATATGTATGTATACTGTTTTGTATAAGACAGAACACAAGAGTCCTTATTACTATAGACTGGACTGACGGATCAGAATACTGGAAACAGAAAGCCCATAAAGACAAAGTCATAACATTCGATACCAAAACTGTTAAGTCCCCTCCCATTCATGAACTTGAAAAGACTAAACAAATGACTAGAAAATGCGAGTACTGACAACCATTTATTTATAAGCACCGTCTGTCCTGTTTCTAACAAGAACTCCTTCATTTGTCAGTACTCGCATCTTCTAGTCATTTGTTTAGTCTTTCAATTGGTGTTTGTGTTTGGAATTTTGAAGTCCCCTCCACAATCTGGCAAGACAGTAGCTTTTTAAGGTCTTATGAAGCATTTAGCTGGTCTGGCAAAACTGCCTCCAAATGTGAAGGCGGTGCTGTTACCACTGCTTTTCTAAGTATTACTTGCTTGCTGGCCATTCGCCTCTGGTTGTCAAGTTTGTAACCGCCACTGTGGAATTGAAATGCTGCTTTAAGCAGCTGGCCATTGCTTCTGCTTCTAATAAAGACTGTGCTAAGAACCACAGCTGCAGTGCAGCTAAAAACGGAATGCTGAATTTAAAGTAAATCCTTGTGCCTAGCAGTAACCTAACTGCACAGCTAAAATCTAACATTGTCCTTACAAATGCTGTGCGGCTAAACACTGGAATGCTGAATTGCTTCAAGTTCTAAGTTAAAAATGCTTTCTGGCTAGCCGTTCATTACTTCTTCTAAACTAAAAAGTTCTCCTTACTAGGGAATAGTAATGTACTGATTATTCTGGCTGGCCAAGTTTGCAATAACCATGGAATTCAAATGCTGGAGAACTGCATGCATGCACACTATGGCGCAGAAAGTGAAATCACTTCCGACAGGCTTGCAGGGGGTATGTGGAGCTTGCATCATCACGCACGCCTCTGCACATGATGATATCAGTTATTTGGACCTCAAAACCAATAAAAGCGGAGAAATTCCATACGGTTGAGAGGACAGATGCAAGACTGAAAGAGCGTTCTTAAAGAAGAATGCCCTAAAAAAAATTAATCTACCAGCCAGTCGGGCACCCTTGCCCATAGTAAAAAATTAGATAAATGACCAATTGAAGGTGATCCTTTCTTCTATAGTCTTCCTAAACTTATATCTAGATCCTTAGGCACTAACAGAGGGCCACTATAAAAAATAAATACCAACCTTCCAATTTAATGGGTATGGAACATACTCATAGGATTTTAAGCCAATGCATTTGGCAGAGTAAAGAGGTTACTAACCAATATAAAAATGACCTGAAGTCCCCTACTCACTTAGTCAATTTTAAACTTATGAATCCAAACTATAACAGCCTCACTGACCTCTGAAACATGCCTCTATCTCAGAGCTGCCTACAATTTGCAAATACAAAATGTTCCCACATGCATGCAAGTGAATAATGTAGCCAATATTGCATAAACTTCATAATTAGGTGAAGTTGCTTGCACACATACCAAAATGGATTTAGCAAGCATTTCCCTATTAGACATTGAAATTTCAAATAATTTCCTTTGACTCTGTCCCATCCTTTCGAAATTCTATACACCATCTAAAATGTATTTACATCTTGAAGATCAAAAACCTTTGCAAATAGACTATGCTCAGCGAACTCCACCTTAATGAAACTTCACCTTTCACCCAATGATATGCTAAATAATGTAGGACTAGCCAAGTTAACCAACACTTCCATTCCATTGGAAGAATCATACAAAATGTCCAGAATCCCTTAACAGCTGCCATGTAGGCCTTCTTAGTGCTAAATGCCCAAGCATTCAACCACAAAAAACATGTTATTCCTCTCCAATTAACCAAACTTTATCAAGAATGTGGGTGGGCAACACACCTGCATCTGTAGATAACTGCCAAAAGACACCTAAAGAGAATAGAGTATGTAAACCAGAATATTATGACTGCCTAAACTGTGCTCTGCAGAAAAAGATAGATGAGTCACACCAGGATCCTTACAGCAGGATGCGCTTACATTGACTTGTGAGTAACACCAGGATCCTTAAAGCAGACTGCAGTTACACTGACTTTTGAGTAACACCTGTATCCTTACAGCAGACTGCACGTATACTGACATATGAGTAACACCAAGATCCTTACAGCAGATGGCACTTACACTGACTTGTGAGTAACACCAGGATCCTTACAGCAGACTGCACTTATACTGAATTGTGAATAACAGCAGGATCCTTACAACAGACTTCACTTACACTGACTTGTGAGTAACAGCAGGATCCTTGCAGCAGACTGCACTTATACTGACATGTGAGTAACACCAAGATCCTTACAGCAGAGTGCACTTACACTGACTTGTGAGTAACACCAGGATCCTTACAGCAGACTAGACTTACACTGACTTGTGAGTAATAGCAGGATCCTTACAGCAGACAGCACTTACACTGACTTGTGACTAACACCAGGATCCTTATAGCAGACTGCACTTACACTGACTTGTAACACCAGGATCCTTGTAGCAGACTGCATGTATACTGACTTGTGAGTAATACCAGGATCCTTACAGCAGACTTCACTTACACTGACTTGTGAGTAACAGGAGGATCCTTACAGCAGACTGCACTTACACTGACCTGTGAGTAACACCAGGATCCTTACAGCAGACTGCACTTACACTGATGCAGCAGACTAGAAATTACACTGACTTGTGAGTAACACCTGGATCCTTACAGCAGACAACACTTACACTGACTCTTGAGTAACACCAGCATCCTTACAGCAGACTGCACTTACACTGACTTGTGTGTAACAGCAGGATCCTTACAGCAAACTGCACTTACATTGACTTGTGAGTTAACACCAGGATCCTTACAGCAGATGTCACTTACACTGACTTGTGAGAAACACCAGGATCCTTACAGCAGACTAGACTTCCACTGACTTGTGAGTAATACCAGGAATCCTACAGCAGATGGCACATACACTGACTTGTGAGTAACAGGAGGATCCTTACAGCAGACTGTGCTTACATTGACTTGTGAGTAACACCAGGATCATTACAGAAGACTGCACTTACACTGACTTGTGAGTAACACCAGGATCTTTACAGCAGACTGCACTTGCACTGACTTGTGAGTAACATCAGGATCCTTATAGCAGACTGCACTTACACTGATTTGTGAGTAACACTAGGATCCTTACAGCAGACTGCACTTACACTGACTTGTGAGTAACACCAGGATCCTTACAGCAGACTGCACTTACACTGACTTGTAACACCAGGATCATTGCAGCAGACTGCATGTATACTGACTTGTGAGTAATACCAGGATCCTTACAGCAGATTGCACTTACACTGACTTGTGAGTAATACCAGGATCCTTACAGCAGACTGCAATTACACTGACTTGTGAGTAACACCAGGATCCTTACAGCAGATTGCACTTACACTGACTTGTAACACCTGGATCCTTACAGCAGACTGCACTTCCTGACTCATGAGTAACACCAGGAGCCTTACAGCAGACTGCACTTGCACTGACTTGTGCATAATACCAGGATCCTTACAGCAGACTGCATTTACACTGACTTGTGAGCAACACCAGGATCCTTACAGCAGACTGCACTTACACTGACTCATGAGTAACATCAGGAGCCTTACAGCAGACTGCACTTACACTGACTTGTGCATAATACCAGGATCCTTACAGCAGACTGCACTTACACTGACTTGTGTGTAATAGCAGGATCCTTACAGCAAACTGCACTTACACTGACTTGTGAATTAACACCAGAATCCTTACTGCAGATGGCACTTATGCAGACTTGTGAGTAACACCAGGATCCTTACAGCAGACTAGACTTACACTAACTTGTGAGTAATACCAGGAATCTTACAGCAGATGGCACATACACTGACTTGTGAGTAACAGGAGGATCATTACAGCAGACTGTGCTTACACTGACTTGTGAGTAACACCAGGATCCTTACAGCAGACTGCACTTACACTGACTTGTGAATAACACCAGGATCCTTACAGCAGACTGCACTTACACTGACTTGTGTGTAACAGTAGGATCCTTACAGCAAACTGCACTTATACTGACTTGGGAGTTAACACCAGGATCCTTACTGCAGATGGCACTTATACGGACTTGTGAGTAACACCAGGATCCTTACAGCAGACTAGACTTACACTGACATGAGTAACACCAGGAATCTTACAGCAGATGGCACATACACTGACTTATGAGTAACAGGAGGATCATTACAGCAGATTGCACTTACACTGACTTGTGAGTAACACCAGGATCATTACAGCAGACTGCACTTACACTGACTTGTGAGTAACACCAGGATCCTTACAGCAGACTGCACTTACACTGACTTGTGAGTAACACCAGGATCCTTACAGCAGACTGCACTTACACTGACGTGTGAGTAACACTAGGATCCTTACAGCAGACTGCACTTACACTGACTTGTGAGTAACACCAGGATCCTTACAGCAGACTGCACTTACACTGACTTGTGAGTAACATCAGGATCCTTGCAGCAGACTGCACTTACACTGACTTGTAACACCAGGATCCTTACAGCAGACTGCACTTACACTGACTTTAAGCACCTCTTGATCAACACTTGAGCAATGACATTGTTATCTGATTGAAATATCACTTTCTTGTTCTGTAATTGCTGCTGCCATATAAACAGCGCCACTCAGACAGACATCACTTCCAGAAAAGCAGCATCCTTTTTATACTCTCTTCAGACAAAGAGGAAAGCCAGGACTGTGACTCAATATGCTTGAATCAGTCACCACTTTAGCTTAATGACTTAAGCTTAAACTGTGATCTTAATGACTGTTGTTTATAACTTTGATAGATAACAACAACTGAGGAAATCTGATGCTATTAATATTACTGCTATCTGTGCTTCTCATATTTGGCTTTGAATTACCTTCTAAAGACAATGGTATACTTTGTCACTAATTCAAATACCTTGATCTACTCTCCTCATTAAAACCATCCATTAAAGACTGTAAATATTCATCTAGCTGTTATGACTGACTTTCCTTACCTGCTTGAGGATTTCTTTACATCTCCAGTTGCTTTCTATATGTACTACTGATTCTTTCCTTGTTCATCTTTTAACTTTTTTCTTTAATGGGCCATTCATCTGGTACACCATTCTCAATCATTTGCACAACTTGAGAAAGCTCTGCTGATTACTCCACTCCCTCAACTGACAAGTCCTCAAAAAATGATCAGCCCTCCTCGGATATTTGATTCTACCTGCAATGCAGCTCCTTCAACAAGGTAATTTTCCTAAAAAGCTATAGTTTTACTTAAAACTAAATGAACCCTATAGTGAATTAAAAGCCATTGCCCTTTCTACTTACCCTGATTGTGATTGAAATGTGCCAGGCAACTAATAACTTGAATAGCCTATATCCTATACACCACTGAATTGCATTACCTCCTTTACACCCTAATAATAAAAACATCTCCATCCTAGCATAAAACATACAATAAAAATGGAGGACTGCGGGAGGGAGGGCACTGCTATTGCAGCAGAGATCATTCCAACATATGTTGTTATTGTAAGCATACTTACATAGCTGCATTATATTCTTCAACTGATCATTGCTGCAGTAGCCACAACTATATGGGCTGATGATCATAGCTTAAACTAACTGAGGAAAGAAGGATGAGGGTCCTGGAGCCCTTGGTGTACTGTCCTAGCAAAGCCTGTCCTAGACTTGGAAGAGGAGTCTAGTTTACAGTGCTTTGTAAAAGTGGGCAAAGAAGACCAAATTGCTACTTCTTGAATACTTCTAGCACCCAACCCTTTCAAAAAAGACACCAATGAAGCCAAGACCCTGTAAAGTTTTGTTGTAATTGGAATAACAAAAAGTAATGTCATGAAACAACCATTTTGAAACAGTCTTTTTTGATACAAGTTGTGATTTTTCTTACCTTCAAAAGAACAATTCATCAGGAGTCCTGAAAGATTTTTTTCTGTCAAGACAGTACCTGCACTATCTGTGACCATCCAAGGTATGAAGTATCCTTTCTTCCCAATTTTTAGGTTTTGCGAAGAAGTCAGTGAGATGGATAGCTTGGCTTAAGGTAGGCTTATATACCACTTTAGGCATAAGTGAAGGATTAGTTCTTAAGGAAATCCTTTATTTGTAGAAAATAGGAAAAGTCTGGCCCACCATTTATTTATTTATTTATTTGTCTTTGTTTACTGGGCAAGTCCAAGTAAGTAATACTGATTTTCAGCTGGAGGACTGGGAAGAAAACCTTCATTTGCTTACATTACATTATACTAAGTTCCTGTTAAAAACAACAATTTGCCTTTCTATTTACATTTAGACAGAAACAGTAGTTACATTCATACATTCTAAGATTTTACAAAGGTGGAATTTCCTAAAGAGAAAGCTCACGTGCAAGTTAGTGGATTGTACAGGCAGCAGATGTGTATAAAAATTGTTTTATCATTTCAGTGAGAGGCTGAGAGAATTTTGGTTAAGGACAGTATTTGGAGAGTATTGTGCAGTGAACACGAAGTCTTAACCTTGTGATGAGCATGTGCAGGACCAGGATTGGTTAAGACATTCCCCATGATTCATTAAACTCCGTGTAGGAATAGTGCTATTCTTGCACAGAGTGAACCGTGTTCATTTCCCCTTATCGTTAACAGCAGCACGCCTTGATAATCATGAAGGTGCACTACTGCTAAGGCTAAAAGGACACGAACACTACTGAGGGCAGGGGCCAGGTTTAAGTAGTGCATGCACATCTAACACACCTGCTGCACTTAGAAAGTGCTGTATGGCACTTTTTAAATGCATTCCAGTGTCCACGGACACTGAAATAAAATAAAATTAGTAAAACTGTTGTCTTACTGTTCTGCAAATATACAGAGATCAGTATATATTTTTCTGGTTTTATAATTTGCACTGTGATTCCTCACATCTCTGTTGAAACTGTCTTCCCCACCACCCCTCTCTGTTCTTGGTTGTAGTTTAAATTTGGTGGCTTTTGCAGTGCCTGCCCCACTGTAGATTTGATCTAGGACACTCTCCCAGTCCCATCTCTTTACCGCATTCTACCTAATAAACCCTTTCTGCACTTGATTTTAGTCCTTTTTAATTTAATTACATGTTTTCAAACTGTGTGTGGACTAATATTGCTACATACTCAAGTGTGCCAGCTTGCACTGCATGTGAATTGTTTTTACTACTGTTTTTGCTACTTTTCTGGAAAAAAAATTGTAAGCCTGTTTCCTACCTTTCCTGTAATTAGTGTTCCAGAAACAGATTTGCTGTATCCAGGACTGTTTGTAAGCTTCTGAGCCCCCGAAGCCTTTCTGTGTTGGAGGGAAGCCTTCTAGCTTATCAGAGGGAGTGGTAAGCATTAGGTAACCTGTCTACCACATAAGGAGTGGTTCTGGCCCAGAATTTGTAGTTATTGGCCGTTTGGGTGGTCTTCCATCTCTCTCAACTTTCTGATTTGAAGGCCTGCATTTGCACTTGTTTCTGTCCTGTAAATCTTGGGCCCATCTCATTTGCTCACTCAAAAAAAAAAAAAAAAATTGTATCTGCTTTTACTGTATTTGTGTTTCTTCCTACTTTATTTTGCTTTTGTGTCATCTTAATAGTACTCAATTGTATTTATTACTGCTTGGTGTAACTCATTCTAAGCCTTTTAGTTTAAGCACTTGGGCTTCAAACCAGTTGTTTTACATTAAGAAGGTTTGTGGTCTGCACTGTAGTGGCAGAACAGGTAGCTTACATCCTTCTAAGTTGGGAACTGCTGATTGAGGGCTCAGTGTCTGTTATTCTAAAATAAAAGTGTATTAATTCTGGTTTAAGCACTTGGGCTTCAGGCCAGTTATTTTACATTAAGAGGGCTTGTGGTCTGCACTCTTGTGGGAGGAGAGGCTGGACTCTGCCCTTCTGAGCTGGGAATTTCTGGTTAAAGGCTTATAGTGCCTGCATATTTGAACTAATTCTTACTGAAATTGGTACACCTTGTTTGATGTAGCATAGACTAGATCCAGGCCTGCTGAATCTAGCTTTGTTTGTATAACTTGAGCAGTAATCCAGGCATTCTTTAACGTATTCAGTTGTATTTATTACTGCTTGGTAGTAACTTGATTAAAGTGTAGCTATCATTCTAAGTCTTTTGGATTAAGCACTTGGGCTTCAGACCAGTTGTTTTACATTAGGAAGGTTTGTGGCCTGCACTGTGGTGGCAGGACAGGTAGCTTACATCCTTCTAAGTTGGGAACTGCTGATTGAGGGTTCAGTGTCTGTTATTCTAAAAGTGTGTTAGTTCTGGTTTAAGCACTTGGGCTTCAGGCCAGTTATTTTACATTAAGAAGGTTTGTGGTCTGCACTCTTGTGGGAGGAGAGGCTGGATTCTGCCCTTCTGAGCTGGGAATTTCTGGTTAAAGGCTTATAGTGCATGCATATTTGAACTATTTCTTACTGAAATTGGTACACCTTGTTTGCTGTAGCATAGACTAGATCCAGGCCTGCTGAATCTAGCTTTGTTTGTATGCTTGTTGTTGTTTGCTTGTTATTTCCCTGAAATGCTAATTCCACCTAAAACGCAGCTTTTCAGTTCTTCTGTGGATCCCTAGTGATATATGCATTGCTTACTGTACTTATTTCCTTGTTTCACTTGAAAGAAAGTTAATGTTTGTCATTTTTGCATTTAAGTTACCTGTAACACATTGCATTTAAGTTACCTGGGACTTGCTCACTAAAGCAATTATATAAGTCAGCACTAAAAAATTAAAAGCACTACACCCTCACAAACTCCCCTTGAGTAACTTGTTCCCCATTGGCCCTTTTTTCAATTATAAAGGAATTCCCAGTACTATTCTAGCATGTCCAAAGGTCAGTTGTCAATCTCCTCCCCAGTCCAGCTGGTGAATCTGGGAATCTTGAGGCAATGTTATAACTGCCTCATGTACAACGACAACCCTCTCCTCCTCCCAACAAATTCCAACACATGTGAGAGATACAACCATATAGCCAAACTGGAGGCTAAGCTCTCTCAACTCAGTACTGGCGTAACCAGTCAGGAGGAGAAGGAAACCACACACTGCAATTCCAGTCTCACATAGACCTACCACGACAGCAAACTAAACACATAAACACACAAAAACATACTTGGAGGCTCTAAATAAAAATCTGCCTAAGCAGCTGAGACCTCCAAAGCAGACACCCAATCAACCGCTACCCCAAAACAAAACACGTGCAACACATAGCTCACAAAGCCAGTGTACCGAACAGTCACAGCCCTTAAGGCTAAACAACACACCTGATATACTTGTAATAGGTGACTCTATCGTCAGGCACACTGACGAACCGCTCACCAGGCTGAACAAGGACAAGGTCACAGTGAGCTGCCTGTCAGGTGCTAGGATCCGCCACATAACACAAGCACTCAGGTCACTCCTAGGCAAGTACAAATATGACTCGGTCATTGTCCATGCTGGTGTGAATGACCTGAGACATACCTCCCTGGACTACATGAAAAGAGACATAGAGGAGCTCTCTGAGCATGTAGCCCAGGCTGGTATGACCCTGACCTTGAGTAGCATCTTACCCTCACCAAGAATGATGCCACAATATGAAGACAAGATGATCAATTTCAACAATTGGCTGAAGTATTGGTGCCATTCAAAGGGGAACCAATGCCTGTCAGCCTGGGATGACATGCTCGACAAGCCACGATGCTTTGCTAGGGACGGCTTGCACCTGTCACCCTGGGCTTTGGATATTGGCAAAGGCTCTTGCTTCCCCATAGTGCCTTTTTTAGGCAAGGCTCAAAAGACAAACCCACCTCCATAGGTATCACAAGGGATAAGAAACTAAGAGTAATGCTACTCAATGCCAGAAGTCTAAACCTCAAGATGCATGCACTCGAAACTCTCCTTAGCATGGAGAACATCGATATCTGTGCAGTAACAGAAACCTGGTTCAAGGCTCCGAGAGCACCCCAGCACTACCAGGTTATACATCATACCATGCTTTTGCCCCAAAACTTGGACCAAACCACAAAAGGAGGTGGAGTATCAATATTCATCAAAGATACCTACACCTCATGGTTGGTGGCACAGCATGAAGCATCAGATACTATCCATGTGCAACTAACAGTGGGTAAAACTGCCTTCCACTTTATAGCCTGCTACAGACCAAACTCCCAAATCCAGGATCCCCACTTGGCCTTCCTGAGAACACTGGAAATATGAAGGTCTCTCCAAGCACCATTATATTGGGCAACTTCAACTACCCAAACATAGACTGGGAGCATTACTCTAGCTCCAACACCCTAGCCCAAATGTTCCTAGAATTTATAAACTCAAATGCTATGGAACAACTTGTTACCACTCCCACAAGAGGGGAAAAGATACTGGACCTCATCATCACCAACACGGGGACTCTATGCTCCAGACCAGAAGTGTATCTCTCACTGGTAGGATCAGAACATAAACTAATCTCACTGGATATTCACATCCCGACCCCACCCCCTGCCCAGAAAACCACAGTGAAAAACTTCTCTAAAGCAAATTTCACACTCCTCAAAACTGAGGTGGAATCTTTCAAAGCACCTGAGCCTGTGGAAAATACGGCCCAGACCGCAGAATCCTTTATAAATGCATTCTATGAACACCTTCAGGAATGCATGGATCATGCAATCCCAAATAAAACCAAGACCCAATCCTTCAAAGGCAGACGTCCTGTCTGGTGGACCCCAGCCATAAACAAACTATACAATAGAAGGAGGAAGCTACTACATGATAGAGCAAAATCCCAAAAAGGGAAGGCATCTCTGATCAGTATTAGCAAAAAACTACGGGCACTCATAAAATCGTGTAAGGCCATCTTCGAGTGGAAAATTGCACAGGACACTAAGGATAATCACAAGGCTTTCTTTAGTTATGTTAGGAACCTGGGTGGGAATTCCCAGATATGCTCATTATTAGTCCAAAATGACAAAAAATACAACAAACCCACAGACATTGCCAACATCCTAGCTGACAGGTTCAGCGCAAACTTCTCCCCCACTCCCCACCAAAAGGGCAAATATCTATCCCAGCAGAGTGCTTCCCCCCTGACATCTCAGATGCTCAGGTAAGAGCCGCCCTCTCCAAAGCAAAAAACACAGCATCAATGGGACCAGACGGTGTTCCAGGCTGCATCCTACATGAACTCCAAGAAGAGCTAAGCCCAAACATAAAACTACTGTTCAATCTCAGCCTTACTACAGGATATGTACCCAAAGAGTGGTGTACAGCAACAGTGGTCCCTCTCCACAAAGGTGGTCCCTCAACAGATCCAGGAAACTATCACCCCATAAGCCTGACTAGCTTGGTCTGCAAAGCTATGGAAAGGATCATCATGGACCTCATAAATAAAGATATTGGGGACCTACAGACACTGGATCCTACCCAGTTCGGCTTTGTTAAGGACAGATCCTGCCTCTTAAACCTAGTCAATTTCTTTGAAACAGTCACCAGGGCCATTGATGAGGGGAAGGTGGTCCACACAGCCTACCTGGACCTCACAAAAGCCTTCGATACAATACCCCACTCGGGCATTATAGATAAGCTCACCAGCTTAAATATAAACCCCTATGTCACTAGATGGGTTGCAAACTGGCTCAAGGACAGAACCCACATGGTTAGAATTGCTGGAGCCATGTCAGACTCCAAACCAGTTACAAGTGGCATCCCACATGGCTCAGTCCAGGGACCTCTCTTGTTTGGTATATATTTCTTGGAGGTACAGGCCAACATGGAAGGACTGTGGCTGACCAAATTCGCAGATGACTGCAAATTGGGTGCCATAATCGACTCTCCAGCTGACACAAGCATCCTCCTAAAGGGCCTCATAGAAACAGACAACTGGTTCCAGAGCCATGGCCTCAAGCTAAACACCAAAAAGTGTATAGTCATCCCCTTTGGCAAAAACAAAGTGCCCACAAATTACCACATAGGTGGTAATCCATTAAGTACAGAAGAAGTAATTAGGGACCTGGGGACCCAAGTTGATAGCAATCTCTCATTTGACAGCCACGTGGCCAAAGTGGTTAGAAAAACATTTTATATAGCCCACCTAATCATGAAGGGATTCACATCTAGATCAGGGGAGGTCATCGTGCCTCTTTACTCATCCCTCATCAGGCCCATAATTGAGTACAATGCCCCTTTTGGGATGTACCTTACCAGACACCTGAAGCAACTGGAAAGACCCCAAAAGAACCTCACCAAGAGGATCAAACAGATGCCATATGCTGCCCGGTTAAAGAAACTCCAGCTCTACTCAGTGGCATACCGCCTGCTCAGAGGCGATCTGTGCCTGACGTATAAAGCCATGTCCAACCCAGAATTAATGGACATGCTGCACCTCAGAAAATCCAAATCCCATCGAGCTATAGGCTCGAGAGACTTGAACCTCAGCATTGAAATAAATAGAACATGCTGGAGGGACAGATTCATAACCCAGAGGCTCCCTTCACTCTGGAATAAAATCCCAGTCCAGGTTAGGCAGAGTCCCGCATTGATTCGCTTCAAGAGGAATCTTGATGAGTGGATGGGAGATCATAGGTTTACCCCGGGTATCACTTCTGTGTCACTGTTAGACAGAGGCAGAGTATACTAACCTCGAAAAAGGGCATAGCAAAATTAATTTAAAATGGGTGGTGAAAGCCAAACACACTCTGGCTAGGCTTATAAATGCCCTAGGGCAGATAGCCTAGTATGAACCTATGAACCTATGAACTTATGAACAGTATCTGCAGACATGAAATAGGAGAGCAAGAAATAAATGCAGGAGTAACAGGTTCTGTCACTCATCCTCTGCATTGTCAAACTGCTGTACTGCACTTTCAAAGTACTTTCTGTGTTCGCGGACACTAAAAGTATGGAGTCCGGATAGGAAGCAATGCAGGGGGTGTGTGACAAGTACTGTCACACAACCCCTGCATTGCAAAAGAGCCATATGGCCATACCTCTCAACTGTACATGTTTCTGCAGAATGCCTAGATGCCTGCCACACATACCTCTCAACCTCCTGGAGCAAGAAAGCTGTACAAAGCCATAAATAATGGGGGAGGGGGGCAAAGGCCCAAAAATAGGGACACTTTTTAAATATTGCACTTACAAATCTGGAAAGTTGATAGAATAACAGGTTGTGCATTAGCACAGATTTCCTGAAGGGTATGAAGTCTGAAAAGCAAATATCTGTCATTATGTTCTGACTTAAACCCCGAGTGATTTGCTAATGATTTGCTAGAAAACCACAGTCACACTTTCTAAGTTTGTAAAGACAATAATTAAAATTTGCCCCTATATGCCCCCTTATAATTTCCTTTACTATGACTGACAAGGAGTACAGATATATGTAAATAAAGTGTGTTTATTCATTTTTTCTCATTCTAAGATATGTTTAAGCATAGCTGAGTGGGTGTGCATGTTATGGCCCTCTGCTCAGCATTGCTTAAACATCTCATAGGAGATAAATAAAAATATGGATCTAAAATCCTGATGTTGAGATAGCGTAGTGGTTAGAGTCCCAACTTTTTATGCAGGAGTTCACAGTTCAAGTAGCAAGACAGGCACTTTATTTTTACATGGGAAAGCAGTGTTAAAACTACTATTTTTATTTTAAATTATGTAGTAATTGATATTTGTCAACCAGGGTAGTGTAGATGGTCTAAAATTGAATTGTGAGTGCATATAACATGTGAAATCACCCATGTATACACAAGTGTCCCATACAGTATAGTCACTCCCCACGGTAATGTAATAAAAGCACATAGAGGACCATCATGTAAAGTAAATCATATACAATTACTAATATGTCAGTAATGATTAATTAGGTCATTATTCTGATATTTTCTAAAAATGAAAAGAGAGCAATGGTTAGCAGTGCTCAGCTATGCGTAGCTTATTTAAGCATTGCATAGACGTAAATGCTAAGCAGCAGTCAGCTCAGCTAAGCAGATTTGCTCACTGTTAAGCCATGCTTAGCAATTACTTCTTTAAGTACTGTTCAACCCAGCTTAGCAGATTTGTGCACTGCTTAGCTGAGCTTAGCATTTTCAAAATGGTCCAATGATGACAAAGGGTGGGAATATAGCCTTATTAAAATAGCACAGTTGGAAATACAGACAGATTCTGTTGTAGCTTGCTCTGAGTAGGAACTATGTCAGGAATTGGTGAGGGCTCACGCTTTCAGGTGCAATGCTAGGGCATTTTGGAGTTCAGAGTTATGTCTGGGCTCCTTTTAGCAAACCATGATGACAGACTGATGCAGGGTCAGTGCCAGGGCTCACAGTATAAAGTGGAGGCCTGGGACCATCTGGCACATGATCTCATCAGTGCCACTGGCATCCCCCTAACTGGTGAGCAGGTATGGCATCACTATGCCAACCTAAAGCAGAGGAAGGGGGTGCTGTTGGCTCAATGGATCCAAGGTGCTCCGGACAACCATGTTCCAGCAGTTTGTAAGTATCCCAGATATAGCTGTACCAAATTCTAACCTGAGTATGTGATAGACAGGTATGCATAATGTTTGTTTTCTCCCACTACAGCTGCAGCAGAGAGGGCTAGCAATACTGAGGCTCATGCGGACAGACTAACAAGGCTGCACCAATAGGATGGTGAGTACATATCTACCTTGCAGTATATAGTGAAATAAATAAGAAGGATTAAGTTATTTACTGTGTTCTGTATCTAACGATTAAAGAAAATTTGTCCAGACTAATAGTGATCTACAGCATATGCAGTAGTAGAGCACTGTGTCATATAAGTGCAATAAAAACCTAAACCACCAACTGTTGTGTTTATTCTGGTATGTTGAAGAAGTAGAATGTGCACAGGTTCTGCACAGAAAATATGACTTTGACAGCATGAATTAACAGCGGTTGTTCTGAGAACCAGCTAGTATGCAAAACAGTTGATTGTGGAGCTCTAAATCAAGATATTCATGAAATATGACATATGTTATGCACTAAGATCCGAACCCTGAATACTAATGTTAAATGTATTATAGTGTGTCCCCTGCTGCAGTCTCTTGTGTTATCCTTTGCTTTCCAGATCATATAATTTCAAAGGACTACTACACAGTACAGGAACTATCTGTCATGCATGAATCTCAGGATTACAAGGTCAGACTGTCTAACCCACAGAGTATTTTGCAGAAAGCAGTGACAGAAGAGACAGCAGTTCCCCAGTAGCTCAGTGGGAAGAGAAACAGCCTTGTAGTTTATTTTAGCACACCCAAACATGGTTCGAATACACAGACTGATACTGAGATATGTGCATATGTACACTCAAGAAATCTTGAATATTTGTAGGAACAGTCAGGTAGTGGTAACAGATATTTTCTCCACAGGTCTTACAGGTAATGAAAATTTATAGTAGCTGTTTGAAGGGTGTAACAATACACCATGTACAACTGTCCCACTGTCCAGCCCCATGCTTGCAAATGACAGCAGGATAGTTACATACTTCATGCCCTCTTCCCAATACATGTCTCTCAACTGTCACTCTGTCATAGCTAGTGGTCACTGCTGCCAATCATCTTGGACACAGATAGGAATACAGGTGAACTATACTAGTAGCAGACTCACACAACATCATTGCAAGGTATGCCTTCTTTGTCTAGTATGTAACCCTGACATGTACAAGCCCCCCTCCAGTAAAGTAGTCACAGTTCACCCAGTCTGCCCCATACCATTACAGGTTGACAGTCTAACAGGTATGCATGTGCCATAGAAGCTATGGGCTATAAATACATGTAACATGAGGGTAGACCTGTAGAGTATTGAACAGTACTGTTGTGAAACATAGAAGCTG